>NC_088421.1:24792025-24894525 GCF_034236695.1 Oncorhynchus nerka | reverse complement strand
TAAATTGCTATCTGACCCTAAACAGAGAATATGAATTGGCTGATTATCTCTACTATGTCAGAGATACGAAGCAGAGACAGATCCTTACCAAGTACAGGCTGAGTGACCACCGATTGGCAATAGAAACCGGCAGACATAAAAAGACATGGCTACCCAAAGAGGAGCGTGTATGTGGTCACTGCATGACAGGGGAGGTAGAGACAAAGATGCACTTTCTCCTTTACTGTGATAAATATTCCTCACAAAGAGATTCATTATTCACAGAAATGACTACATATATTCCACATTTTTACAAATTGAACCCAGAGGAAAAACTAAGAATACTCATGGGCGAAGGAGCAATGGCTCCTCTTGCAGCCAAATATGCATTTTCCTGCCATAGCCTGAGGGACACTGAATAATAACATCTGCATAGTAAACAGTAACTTACTTATTATTACTATTATTGTTATGACTATAATTATTAATGTTTATCATTCCAAATATGGGTGGTAATGGTAGTGATAACAGTTTAGTGATGGTAGTAGTAGTCGTAGTAATAATGATTGTAGTTGTAGTACTGATATAAAGAAGAAGATGACCGTTATTTAGTTATAAGTTAGTTATAGTTTAATTTTCCATAATTTGATTTGATATTTATTACATTTCTACTATTGACTGTTACCATTTTATTGTTATTATTTTTGTATTTAATTTTGTATTATTATTTACTACCATTTTATATTATTATTTGCTATCATTTATAATTTTGTTACACAATGTATATTGTATACATTGTTGCTTTGGCAATATTGACACAATGTTTTTCATGCCAATAAAGCAGCTTGAATTTGAGAGAGAGAGAGAGAGAGAGAGAGAGAGACAGACAGAGAGAGAGAGACAGAGAGAGAGAGAGAGAGAGAGAGAGAGAGAGAGAGAGAGAGAGATAGAGAGAGAGAGAAACAGAGAGACAGAGAGAGACAGACAGAGAGAGAGAGACAGAGAGAGAGAGAGAGAGAGAGAGAGAGAGAGAGAGAGAATGGGAGAGAGAGAGAATGGGAGAGAGAGAATGGGAGCGAGAGAGAGAGAGAGAGAGAGAGAGAGAATGGGAGAGAGAGAATGGGAGCAAGAGGGAGAGTGCGAGAGAGAAGAGGGGAGTTTAAGGGGTGATTAGAGGCCAAGGCAAAGCTGGCTCTGCTACTCTACCCCTCCTCACCCCCCTGCAAATACTCCACTCAGATACAGGAAGTGACAGTGCATGTTTTCTCTGTGGCAGACAGGAAAATACATTAAAGGAGGGGGGGGGGAGAAAGGAAAGAAAGTCCCTTGAATCTCCTCAAAGTTCATTGCTCTCAGAGACAGAGATGAACACGTTAGTGATTCAGAGCATAAGTGTATCTGATTCCTGACCACAGATAGTTGAATAGTGCCTTTTGTGTTTCAGACAGTTGACCAAAAATTAGCTAGTAAAACTCAGTCAGGTTAAACACAGCACCATACTGCATTCCTCCATAATCGCCTCTTAAGAGTAAAGTAGCTTGCTGAACACATTACCTCATTCTTGGCATTGCTCCAGGCTAAAGGTGCTCCAGGCTAAGCCTCTGCACCAATCTTTAACAATACACGGGAACTCAAGTCATACAGAGTTCTCCTTCAGGCTGGGGAGTCTGAGTCATCTTGGCATAAATACATTACAGTAGCCTGGTTGTGAACAGTAGACTTTGATATAAAAGCAGAAAACAATCTGTGTAGTAGCATACTGTTCCGTTACCCCCTGCTGTCTCACCTTGCTGGTGTCAGGACTGTCCGGGTCAAACACCACCTGCTTGGCGGCCAGCTCCCGTCCCGTGTCCACATCGTAACACAGGTAAACCCTCCCAAACGCCCCCTGACCCAGCAGCTTGCCCCGCCTCCACGTCATTGGAGCACTGGGGGCTGTGGAGCGAGGGGCATACACCATACATATCATCCTCTCCATATAGTAAACATGACACCATACTCTCAAAACACACTGCATTCATCGTACAAACTAACTCCCTTATTTAAAATGTGTAGGATACAAAAATAGATTTATTAGTATGAAATCTCTAATGACTATAAAATATATGTAAAATATGTGTAATATAGGTAAATATAAGATGAAGAGGTAGGGTCGGGACTCACACTTGTGGGCGACAGGGCGCTCCTGTGGGCGGAGCCTGCCCTGCTTGTCCACTAGCTGCCAGCTGCCCAGACTCTCCTCGCTGCCGTTGAGGGAGCGCCGTGAGGGCACCAGGGTGAACAGGTTACCCTGGGGGCGACGGATCCGCGGGAACGTTCTCCGACCTGGGGGGATGAGAGGAGAGTTGAGGGTGAAGGAGTGATGAGAGAAGAACCAAGAGACCAAGAGAAGGAGGAGATGGTTCAAGAGAGGGGTCAGGGAAAAGGTCAAATACAAAGTAATATGGCACAAAGTGGTTTGGTGAGAGGAACAGTGAACAGTGCCCCTACCTTCACTATGGTCCTTGTGATGCAGGGAGACATGGTACCTGCGGGGGTATGTCCCTCCCTTCCCCACCACCTTATCATACACATGGTTCTCCCGGTCTGAGAGGGAGGAAGGAGTAAAGAGAGCGAGCGAGAGGGTGAAGGTTAGACTACAACAGGATTCAGACTCAGCTCAGTCATACAGCATTCACGTGAGGCTCTGCTGGCTCTCTTTTCACGTGAGGCTCTGCTGGCTCTCTTTTGGCTCACGTGAGGCTCTGCTGGCTCTCCTTTTCACGTGAGGCTCTGCTGGCTCCCTTTTCACGTGAGGCTCTGCTGGCTCCTTTCACGTGAGGCTCTGCTGGCTCCCTTTTCACGTGAGGCTCTGCTGGCTCTCTTTTCTCTGCTGGCTCCCTTTCACATGAGGCTCTGCTGGCTCCCTTTTCACGTGAGGCTCTGCTGGCTCTCTTTTCACGTGAGGCTCTGCTGGCTCCCTTTTCACGTGAGGCTCTGCTGGCTCTCTTTTCACGAGAGGCTCTGCTGGCTCCCTTTTCACGTGAGGCTCTGCTGGCTCCCTTTTCACGTGAGGCTCTGCTGGCTCTCTTTTCACGTGAGGCTCTGCTGGCTCTCTTTTCACGTGAGGCTCTGCAACTACATTGTTGCTAGGAGCTGAATTGTGGTTTAGGCCTGTTGCTAAGGGGCTTGAGAGCGGCTCTCTTGCCAGCACTGTAAAAGGGTTACCGTGAATTTGACAGTAGCTTACAGGAAGCTTGGATGCAAGTAAAATTCTTTATTTCATATTACCGTACACCTGATGTAATATGAATACGGTATCAAAGCAAGTACTGTGTAATGACACAAAGTAAAATATCATAAAACTGACTGTATTATACTGTAAAAAACTAAATGCTACCGTAATCAGAATGAATAAATGAATATGTGGATGACTGTATTTGACTGTAATTACATGGGATTGGTGCAAGCAGGTTGGCTGCTAAGTGTTTACACATTACAGCACATTAATTCATATGTGGTGCTTTATATCACTTGCACTTCTAGAGGCCTTAACAAAGGCTTCCAAACTGGCCGCGACTTCAGGTCAAAACAGACCAAAAGGACATGGCAAAATGCTCAACCATTTGCTGCCACTCCAATCTGCCCTAATACATTTTTTATTGATGGGCCACTTTAACCACATAAGAGTAAAATTGGTACAGCATTCTCACTCACGGGTGCAACAAATATAGCCTCTTACAAGGCACGCATCAAAATATAGTAATAAGCCCGAGACAACAATACCATGTACCCACTAGTGGTCATAAGGTTTTTGGCGCTCTAAAGATACAGTACAGTACTGTATTCGTGAGGTGGACTTACAGTACAATTCGAAATACAGCAATTTCTCCATAATTTACAGTATGCTACAGTAAAACTTCCAATGTTTTTTACTGTTGATAATACCTCAAATTACTGTACAAATTACAGTTTTCCGTGACAGTGAGGATCTATATCGTATGTAGTGATATCAGGATTCCTCCTGGGCACCCACCAGAGACGTTCTCCTGCTGCCGGTTATCAGGGTAGCTCTTGGCTCGGTGCATGCGTGACTTCCTCAGGGAGGGGCTGGGAGGAAGGACAAATAAAGAGAGAGTGAGAGGTGCTGATCACTTCCTCAAAATACATACACTGTCTTTATAACCAAAGTCAAGTATTGTGTACAAGTATTGTGTACGTGTGAGGTAGAATCAGGGGTAAAAGTAGATTCCATTTCTTACGGGAACGCGTACACACTTTTTTTATAGGTGTAATTATATACGACTGCATAGGGCTATGTTTTGGATGACTGGCTGCGAATGTTTATAGAATTGTTTTATTTCTGCCTTTTCTATTCCAGACATTCTGAAATTCACTAAAGCATCCCATGTATGTAACTTTAGTCTTTCACTTTTCAATTCCTTATTAATTTCAAATATGATCTCTGTGGGCCTAGTAAAGATTTGACATATCACCTTCAACATGTTATACCTGTTTTTGTTTTTTAAATAATTATCCCCAATTGGTAGTTACAGTCTTGTCCCATCGCTACAACTGCCCGACGAACTCGGAAAAGGCGAAGGTCGAAACAAGACCCTGCCTAACCACACTGCTTCTTGACACAGTGCTCGCTTAACCCGGAAGAGGAAACACTGTCCAGCTGGCGACCAAAGTCACCTTTCAGGGGCCCAAAGTCAGCTTGAAGGCACTCGACCTGCCACAAGGAGTCACTAGAATGCAATGGGACAAGGAAATACCGGCTGGCCAAACCCTCTGCTAACCCAGACGACGAAGGGCCATTTGTGCACCACCTCATGGGTCTCCCAGTCACTGCCAGCTGTGACACAGCCTGGGATCAAACCCGGGTCTGTGACACCTCAAGCTCTGCGATGCAGTGCCTTAGACCACTGCGCCACTCGGGAGGACCATCTTTAATAACATAGGCAGCACATGGGTTTCAAGTTTGGGGAAGCTAATTTTCACCATAAAAATGTACCTTTATAATAAAGCATTCCATCCATCCTCACATTTGCAGACTTATTAAAGATAGCCTACTATTCCTAATGTGATGATTAGATTGGATACTTATAATTTAAGCTAATAATATAAAAATAAATGTTAGTAAAAAATACTTGAATGCAGCGTGTTATGGATAGAGTAGACTCTAGGCTATATCAGATACACTTCTCCTCCTTTCCAAGCACAGCAAAATGTTGGCCTTTCATGCAATTCTAATACACTTTTTATGACTGGTGACATTAGCAGAATATTTTTTTATACAACAAAAATTACAGGGTAGCCTACTCTGCTGAAACTGACAACCTGATCAATTAAAACAACGTTGTCTGATCCATATAATGGGCCTATGAAAAGGGGAAACATAAAATACAATATAGTACATCTAACCTGGAGGAGGAAATTGTTGTCCAAAAACAAACAAAAGTGGCACTGACCCAATGATAAAGTGAATATGCAGACTGACCAGGGATATGGACGATGTTCTCCACTGGTGCCAATAAGAGCGGTAGGTAGCCGAGTGGTTACAGCGTTGGGCCAGTAACTGAAAGAATGGTGGATCGAATCCTTGAGCTGACAAAGTAATAATCTGTTGTTCAGCCCCTGAACAAGGCAGTTAACCCACTGTCCATTGGCTGTCATTGTAAATAGGAACTGGTTCTTAACCTCTTGAGACGAGGGGGCAGTGTTTGGATGAAAAACGTACCCAAATGAAACTGCCTATTTCTCAGGCCCAGAAGCTAGAATATGCATATGATTGGCAGATTAGGATATAAAACACTCTAAATGAACTGACCTGCCTAGCTAAAAAAAAGATAGCCTACTGTTTGCTCAATCTCTTCACAGATATAGTCATTTCTTTTTCAACAATTACATTTTTTATATCGTCTGCCTGGGTCTCTCTGCTTTTCACTGACAGTTGCAACTCAAATGTGGCATTTGCCACATGCTGCCCAAATTGCGGGCCCTTCCAACTGTAGGCTATACAAAACAAAAAGAAGCTAATGATTCTCTGTGGCCAAATCGTGCTTTCTGGTGTAGTAGCCTATTTTTATGATTTTATTTATTTCTGTATAGACAGGAGTAGGCTAATTAGGCTATATAATTTTGGCAATTTAATTAAAATGTACTTCAGTGAAAGCTTCCCCTAGCCTTATGGACACACCGCCTATGCCTTTTAATGTGGTATAAACACAACCAGTCATGTTTTCATCTGATTGTCAAACAAATAATCACTTCAAAAAAGCGGTCCTGTAGACTAACAGTACACGTTCATCCACTCACAAAATAATTCCAGCATCCAAATCCCAACAGTGCACTGATGAATGGAAAGAGACATCTGTTACAAAACACCCACATGTATTCTAATGACATTGTCATTAGGCCTAAACTTGTAGCCTGAATTGATGCATCCACTGTTGGTGGCGCACCTCGGTCTTGGCCTCTCATCTCCACCTTGTCCACCGTGTTTCGTTCTCGGCCTCTCATCTCCAAGGCATGTAACTGTTCTCCTCGAACCACAACACAATTTGAGGCGTATACCACCCGGTTTAAAGTCAATTCACTCATTTTTCATGTAGCTGACATTAGGTCATGTTAAATAATGCCATAATAGCCTATAGTTTTCTTGCCATTTTGTGTTAATAGTGATAGGCTCATGTTTTACCAGTACGGAGTACCCCCACTACTTATTTTGCCGGGACGCCGTGCCAGACCGTACTGGCTTACTTTCACCCCGGGGTAGAATGTGGGGTAGAGTCCTGCATTCACCTGTCTGAGCTACTGTCCAGCGACTGGCAGCTTCCTGAGACAGAGTTCTCTGCACTGCTCCAGGGGTCCAGCACCTAGGGAGAGGAGACACAGTATTAGCCCTACGGTGTGTGTGTGTGTTTGTGTGTTTGTGTGTGTTCGTGCACTTGTTTGTGTACAGTGCAACGACTCACACACTGGTCGCTCTCTGGGATGAATTCTCCCTCACTGTTGATGCTGGTGTAGGAGCCCTGGCGGGCGATCCTCTGCTGCCGCTCAGGGACATAGCCAGGAGGGGGGGAGCTACGGCCTGTGTTCTGAGAGCCTGGGACGGGAGAGAGGAGGAGGAGGAGGATAAGAAATAGGACTGTGACTTGGCCATATGACACTGTTCTAAACCAATGGAAATCAATACATGAGGTAATGGGATTCTGGTGTACCAAGATCAATGACAGGTAGCCTAGTGGTTAAACGCGTTTGGGCCAGTAACCGAAAGGTCGTGGATTCGAATCCCTGAGCAGACTAGGTGAAAAATCTGTCAATGTGCCCTTGAGCAAGGAACTTAATCCTAATTGCTTTGGATAAGAGCATCTGCTAAATGAAAAAAAATAGATACACAAAAAAAAGTTAAACAATGGATTATGTGGGAGAAAAGAAGATACGTCCCTAACACTGATAACAGATATGACCCCTCTCTCTCTCTCTTCTAACCAAAGAATGAAATGAGGGGGAAAAATATCTAAATGATTAATAATGTGATTGTTTGAAATGTAACTCTGCCTTAGGTGGTGGATCTGCAGAGAATTTAGGATTTGTACAGTTTCCCTCACACAGCACTAATTTCAACTCTCTCCCAAAAAAGCCAGTGTTTCTAAAACCAGGACATTGGCCAGCCATGCTAATAGTGTCTCTAAATCTGATTGGCTTGTGGCCAGCAGGCCATTGTAGAGCAGCCAGTGATGGTTGACAGGAAGAGGAAGAGGACCTACTGCTAAGAGGGGAAGCCAGAGAAATAACAGCAGCTAGAGAGGGGGGGGGTGGAAATGAGAGAGACTGGGGGGATAGAGAGAGCGACAAAGAGAAAGCTAGCAAAATAAATGAGTTAAGAGAGCAAGACATGACAAACACCAAACCAGACAATATACAACATTACTGTCTCTCCATATTGAGAGATACCACTTACCTTTCTATTGTAAAACAAAGTTATAGCGAGAGAAATGGAGAAAGAGGATGTTGAAAGCAAAGGCAGAAGAATAGAGGAAGCAGCTATGAGTTGAATCTGCTTGTTCACACTCACTGGTGGAGAGGTGGCGCCCCCTGGGCTCGGAGGGCTGGTACACCGTGCTGACATCACCTGTGGACTGGGAGGCTTTGATCCTCACCTGCTTACTCACCGTGTGGTGGGAGGAGGGAGAGGGAGAGGGGGATGGGGAGGCCTAGGGGTGGGATGAGAGGGGTGTGGTCAGTGTCCACATATAGACTGTACACACTACCCCATTACATATGATTTTAATAACATCTTATTGATTAATATGTGTGTTTATTTCTGTATGTCTGTGTATTTATGTGTGTGTGTGTGTGTAGTACATTGCACTGCTCCTGCGTCAGCAGCAAGATCTTGATGCTCTTAATCTTGGAGCTGCGGTCCAGCAGGTCAATGGCCTTGTCCAGGTCGTCCTGACCACGCAGAGGGATGGACAGCTGGACACACAGCACACAGAGATGACTCAACCAAAACACAGAGACACTAAGGGAGGATCTCCATTAAACATGCATCTTATTACTTAGGACTAAATGTCCAGGAGACTGGCCGTAAAAGTTACCTACATCAAGCAGGTTGCTGTGAGGGCCAATGTTTGTGTGTGTATGCATTGTGTTGGTGTTTGTCTGAGAGAGTGTTAGCTGTACCTCATTGTTCATATAGTGCAGGTCTAGCTGTTGGCCAAAGACAGTCTTGACCTTCTGCTGGATTTCTTCAAACTGCACAGGCCTCCCAAACATCAGTATCCTACCCAAATAAAAAGACGTAGACAAACAGTGGGTAAGATGGACAGACAAACAGTGGGTAAGATGGACAGACAAACAGTGGGTAAGATGGACAGACAAACAGTGGGTAGGATGGACAGACAAACAGTGGGTAAGATGGACAGACAAACAGTGGGTAAGATGGACAGACAAACAGTGGGTAAGATTGACAGACAAACAGTGGGTAAGATGGACAGACAAACAGTGGGTAAGATGGACAGACAAACAGTGGGTAAGATGGACAGACAAACAGTGGGTAAGATGGACAGACAAACAGTGGGTAATATGGACAGACAAACAGTGGGTAAGATGGACAGACAAACAGTGGGTAAGATGGACAGACAAACAGTGGGTAAGATGGACAGACAAACAGTGGGTAAGATGGACAGACAAACAGTGGGTAAGATGGACAGACAAACAGTGGGTAAGATGGACAGACAAACAGTGGGTAAGATGGACAGACAAACAGTGGGTAAGATGGACAGACAAACAGTGGGTAAGATGGACAGACAAACAGTGGGTAAGATGGACAGACAAACAGTGGGTAGGATGGACAGACAAACAGTGGGTAAGATGGACAGACAAACAGTGGGTAAGATGGACAGACAAACAGTGGGTAGGATGGACAGACAAACAGTGGGTAAGATGGACAGACAAACAGTGGGTAAGATGGACAGACAAACAGACAGAAGGATAAAAAGTGTTTCGGTCTAGAAACTATATCCTCTTTAGATCTGCAACACAAGCGTGCACACACACTTTTACAAACATATTCCAATGTGTGCAGATTCCTCTAAGCACACCTAACATAGCTGTGGTTTCTGCTGGCTGCCACAGATAAACCACAGTCCTTTCCCTTTCCATTCTCCGCTTCACATACCATTCTGACTGGAGATCTGGAGTGGATTTGAGCTGAGCTGACCATGCTCTTCTCATAGACAAAGACGTGATAAAACAAGCACACACACACACAAAGATACACATCCAAAAACAAGAAAACCCACTCACCTTCTCTCTCCACTGAACTCAAACTTTATTCTGACATCGTCCTGAGGGAGTAAAGAAGAAGCCCCGTCAAGAGGGTTCATGGGAGGTTACAGGGTCATGAAGGGGTCATGAAGGGAAACAATATGTCATTTGGAGATGATGATGACATGCCTGTCTGAGGAGAGTGTGTGTTGTTGACTGAGTGGGGTGGTAGATGGTTTACCTGTCTCTTAGCAGGGGCAGGGGCAGGGTTGGGCAGAGTCTTGGGTTTCCCTGTGTCATAAGAGGGCCCAGGCTGGCGCCTTGTCATCTGGAGGGCCACTAGGTCCTTCATTATGGAGTGGAGAGCCTGACGCTCATCTGTAGGGGAGAACGGTTGGTGGAAACACACATTTACCATGAGATCAAATTGAAGTGTAATTGTGTGTTTGTGTGTGCACGTGCACATATAGCCATATAAATCCCACTTCTAGATGTGTACACGGAAAATGTGTGTTTTTATATAAACCCACATTGAGAGTGTTTGGCTAGCGACAGGGTAATGGAGCCAGTGAGAGGACAGACTGCAGTGTTTTTGATATTTCTATTCCCATGTTTGATCTCTGAGTGATCTCTGCATTGGATGTGTTAGCTCACGAAGGGAAATATTCCCCTAGTGTAGTTTGGACAGACATCACACAGCAGTAGGGCAGGAGAGAGAACCAGAGCCCCATCTCCATAACACTAAAAATCATTCCTTCACCTGCCGGCCCGGCCAGCGTCTGGAAAATCAGCTCAGCTCAACTCACACAGGCCCGGGGCTGGGGAATAGTGTGTGTGTGTGTGTGTGTGTGTGTGTGTGTGTGTGTGTGTGTGTGTGTGTGTGTGTGTGTGTGTGTGTGTTCATCTGAGTGTACATTTATGACATGTGTAACAATATTTTGAGGGTTTCAAGTGTGTTCCAACATCATCATAATCAACACAAGGAACTCACTCATTTTGGCGATGTGTGTGTGAGCACTGACTAAGCCAACCACCTTCAGAGATCTTCAGATCTTCAGACTCCTCACTCTGCAGTGCCACCCATCAACATCCTGCAGGGAATGCACCAATATGTTAACATGGGGAATATATTTCAGAACCTAAGCTGCAGTTGTCATCAAATTCACAAGTCATCATCATATTCATCATCTTTATGTTCAACGTATTTCGTAGCACTGGCAATAGATGATCTTTTAGTGTGAAGTGTACGACATCATCCGTCCTTAAAAAACATTCTGTTTATCTTTGATATAAACATACTAAATGGATTGTATTTAAAGATAGGGTGCATGGAGAATGTATATAAGAAAATGTCATTTCTGAAGTACCAACCATTTCTCAAGGAAAGCATGGAACATAAACTTAATTTACTTTTCTGGGACGAGGCCTGGCCAATCAGGAAACTTTAATTTAAAAAGCACTGGAGTTGTGTGTGTGTGTGTGTGTGTGTGTGTGTGTGTGTGTGTGTGTGTGTGTGTGTGTGTGTGTGTGTGTGTGTGTGTGTGTGTGTGTGTGTGACAGAGAGAAACTTTGCACATGAGAAAAAGTGAGAGTTGTAAAAGCTCTGAAACTTGAGCTCCACTGGCACTGACAGATTTGGCACGAAGCACATGAAAAAGTTTCACTGTGAATATTCTGACAGCTTTAAACTTCTCCGACTGCATGAGCCATAAAACAGTCACTCAACCACGTCATAACTCCACTGTTAATGTTAAGAGGGCAATATTCTCTTAAAAAGGATGACAGGGTTGTGCTAGGTATACATTTTTCCCTGATTTACTATTACCCCCCGACAAGGTAGAGTATTAAGTATAGTGTATCCAAGAAGACAACAGCATTAGACACTCTCGTATGTCCTTTAGCGGAGTAGGTTGCCATATCTATGACAAAGAAACCCTGGAATTCGAAAAACACTGACACAACTATAAGACTATAATTCAGCAGAGATTAGTGTGCTTGGAAAATGTGTGCTTTCTTTGGTAAGAGAAAGGGTATTTTAGTATTCTCTTTACCTAAAGTGGACCAGACACATATATGGGCCTTACACTACAGTAACAATCAGCACAATAGCATTGGTCTTATTACACTGTATCAACTTAGTAAGTACAAAAAGATACTGAGGACACGCCAATATATTTAGCTATGCTAGTTATTACTTTATAGTTTTGTTACTTCGTTTTATTACACATACTGGATTCATCATCAAGAGAATACTGCCTATGTAAGGTAAAGTGTTGCCCAACACGTACTGGATTCATCATCAGAGAATACTGCCTATGTAAGGTAAAGTGTTGCCCAAGGCACTGCTGTTCCTTTTTTTATAAGGTCAGCCCCTCAATCTTCTCTGATCAATATCGTTCTATTATTGATCCAAATAGAGCCGGTCAGGAGAGGAACCCAATCCAGAAGGCACTAGTGTCAACTAGTGTCAACACAGCGGATATCACCTCCCAATGACCTGAGTGTGCCTGGCCACTTTGCCCAGGGGGGTTAGCACACTGTAACTCAACTCTAAGTTCATATATAAATTCAGAGAAACACCTTGGACCTCTAAGGTGAGTGAAATATATTAACCGAATGAAATGTATTGTTATTATAATCTTAGAGGACTGACGTTGAAATGGAATGAAACAGGTGTGCTGCTGATTGAGCATTCTTGTAAAAAATACACTACTGCACATGTGCCAAATGTCAACCCTGCCCCTGCCTCATAAACAACAGGAAAGAGAGGAGGATGAAGATGGGTGGTGAGTGGCTGAGGAGGTAGAGTGGCATGATGAAGAGGGGTGGAAGTATAAACGGGCAACAGCAGCAGCACCTGAACCGCTTCAGTGGCCCTTTGGAATTCTGGGTAATAATCACTAACTGGAATGCCAGGTATGTCTGTCTGGCCCCCACGCCACACTCACATTCTCCTTACCCAAGAGACACACTAAATGTGTCTACCCTTTGTACCCCCAAACTAAAGGCCTGTACCATTGGCCCTCCCTCCTCCTATAAAAACATGGAGAGAAATCCCAGGGTCACAGATAGCTTCAGGACACACCAACCAAACATCTTATCTATCTCTGTTATACATTGACTGTCCTCTCAGGTCTGTCGTTCTGCTCTCCTGATTTTAATTACCTACACAGAGGAATGTGGGGAATTCAGCGAGGAGAGAGGCCGCACACTGCAGCCCAGTCAGCTGTGCCCCCTTTATTTGACTTGCATGGCATTTCCAGGACTCACCGGATTTACATGGCTTTTCCTCCCTCCCCTTCTCTCTGCCTGCTTTTAGGTGTTTAGTCTAAGGCTGTTTTTCCCAACCACAGCCCTTGCGCTGTCTCAGTGCCTTACATCCAAAAAACCCTGATCAGTCCCTGGCCTCACGTCTCTCCTTGCTTAACATGCTCAAGTGCTCTGGGTTGGTGTGACCTGCTATGTTCACAGCTGCACTGCAAGGCTTGAGTAAAAACTTGCCATAAAAGTTTGTAGTGCGGCCTAGTGGTGCAACTCAGAGTACCGTCTGCCAAGTTTTTTGTACAACAAAACAAAAATAAAGATCCAAAACCGCCTCCCAGCAGAGTTAGCTGGAGCCCCACTTATGGATTGACAACCACCTCCAGGAGTAATGGCAGAGAGGAAAGAGAGGAGGCAGAAGATCAAGGGAAAGTTCAGAATCATAATATTGCACAATGCTTTGTCATTTCTCCATAACTTTATGCATCCACTCAGTTCCGTAGGGAGGTAAATTCCCTTGCAAAACGTTAGTTGGACAAAATTGCATGCATAGAACTGTCCTGTACTGGTTCAGATGTAGGATCTTAATTTGATCACTCTTCTGTTGCTGAGAATTTTCCTGCACAGGAGGGAATGCAAACTTGCAGTGTATTTCAGTTTTAAAATGTCTTCTAAAGTTTGTAATTTCCACTTTGAAAGGTCAGACTTGTTTTGCCCTAAGGAAAAATGTATCAACCACTACAGAAATGTCCATTAAAGGAGCAATATGCAGAAATTAAAATGTGAAAAGTTAGCCTATTTTCAGTTTATGTGGCAAAACAAGTAGTGTAATGTGTAGAGAATCATTGTACCATCTAAACCAGTATGAAATACATTTTCAATAACCAGAAATATTGTATTTTCAGCTGTTTAAAGCTGGTGTGCGGCTATGGAACCGTGACCTGTTCACCGGACATGCTACCTGTCCCAGACCTGCTGTTTTCAACTCTTTAGAGACAGCAGGAGCGGTAGAGATACTCTGAATGATCGGCTATGAAAAGCCAACTGGCATTTACTCCTGAGGTGCTGACTTGCTGCACCCTCGACAACTACTGTGATTATTATTATTTGACCATGCTGGTCATTTATGAACATTTGAACATCTTGGCCATGTTCTGTTATAATCTCCACCCGGCACAGCCAGAAGAGGACTGGCCACCCCTCATAGCCTGGTTCCTCTCTAGGTTTCTTCCTAGGTTTTGGCCTTTCTAGGGAGTTTTTACAAGCCACCGTTGCTTCTACACTTGCATTGCTTGTTGTTTGGGGTTTTAGGCTGGGGTTCTGTACAGCACTTTGAGATATCAGCTGATGTAAGGGCTATATAAATACATTTGATTTTGATTTGATTTGTACAAAACCAAAAGTAAAAGAAGCAAAAACAAAACAAGAGAATGGGAAGCATAGAAATAGTGCACATAAAGCACATCTACCGCTTCTTAGACTTGATTTCAATGAGAATGACAGATCTATAACTCAGTTTCTCTGTGAATTTGGTTGGGCCACCCAAAAAGTTACATATTGCTGCTTTAATTATAATCCACATAATAATTCACATTTTCTGTTGCTGCAGGGTAATTTTCCTACTGTAGCAAATTGGCTCAAATTAAGATCCTACATCTGTATCATTCTAAACTCCAGTTCTTGTGGGCCACAGTGTCTGCTGGTTTTCATCATTGCTTTTTCGGGAGTAATTCACTTCGACTTGGGGGACTGTCCAATTGATCAAGTAATATCATGGAGGAAGGAGAGAAACCCTAGGCTATGAGAATTACAGGTGATGTACAACTAGGCCTTAAGAGACTTAAGGACACTTAACTATTCATTAATTTGATAAAAAATAAATGATATCACTTTGAGTGGAGCTTATTGAGTGTTGTCCTTTAGCCATATTCAGCATATAAGGGTGTGAGTGTTTCTATAGGTTGGATTCCTTTTGAAATTGTTCTGTGATGTGATGTGTTGAATATGCATGAGCTCTCACCTGTGCTGTTGCCCTGATGATTAACCTCTGTCTGGAAGATGAGAGCCGTTCCCTCTAGCGGGGGTCCTGGTTCAACTTCTAACTGGGTGCTCAGGAGAGATGCTGCAGCGTCAGTTTGAACGGTTATCTCCAGAGCATCATCCTCATCTTTGATCTCCAGTCTTTGTTGTTGATTCACTCGCATAACCACACCGAGATACAGAGGGATGAGGGCGCCATGGTGGGGTTGCCCCCAGGTGCGGGGGCACTAGTGCGCGCGCTGGTCCACGAAAGTTTGTTACGCACTAGCCAGTAAATATAAATTCTAATGAGCAGTAGGCCTAGAAAACACAATGTCGTCACATCGAGATCGTCACTGTACATGCGTATACATTTGGATTCCTCTAATGCCAAATTAATTTAACAGAAATATAGTCCAAAATCCGTTACATTAGACTGCGCTCAGAAAGTGACCAAAAAGAAAAGCGTCAACCTTCCGTCACCACAAAAACGTTCGACAACTTGCCCATATTTCCAAACTTGATCAAAAAAGAAAAACGTCCGATGGCATTTCATTGTGGAACCAGAAGCCCAATTTACAGGCTAGAATACAAAAAACGAACATAGGCCATCATAATTCTCTCAATTCAATAATCAATATTTCCCAGTGACATTTTGTCAGCATGGAACGGGTGAACTAACACAAAAGATGTAACAATAAACGTGTTGCCTTTATGAAATCCATTTGCAACAGTGTAACAGTACACCAAAGGAAAAGGACGAAGCGATTTCCGTGATTTTGATGGCCTCTTTTCCTGCTAAATTTGCAGTTTTTCCCTTTTTGTTCTATGCCCTTTTTCTCTCCTAACTGTATTGTTCCATCTCTATACAGAATAATTATTATTAATCCATAAACTGCAAACAGGCACCAGACTTTTTATAACAAAGAAATCAGGTGAAAAAATGTAATTCAACACACAACATGGTGGAGATGGGAGATGAAAATTCAACTACGAAAGCAGGCTATTATTTTCGGAATAATGGTGTAAAATTATAGGAGACGGATGCAACACATAGTTGACCACACACAATTAATACATTTGCATCGATAACAAGTTATGATTGGATGGTTTTATCGAGAAAATATATTGTGCGCATAACCGAACTTTTACCATCTCCGCGATGCCCGATAAGCAGTGGAAGAACTCAACAAAAGTGGAAGAAACTGTGCTCTCTTTGTGCAATAGAAGTGATAAACATGCACCAACTGTTCAGAAGACTTGAGCGAAAGATATTCCATAAATTCAGGTCCTGATGCTCACCGTCATAAAGTAAAATGTATTTTTAATGCAACCAATTTCCTGACAGAAAAAACAATCCGTCACCGGAACCCCTATAGAACGCTTCTTACAAAACGAGAAAAATGTGTATATTCCCAATGCTTTGTAGGCTTATGATTCAATATTCTGAATGCCGTGGTTGGTCATGGGCAAAGGTGCATCATAATAACTCATATTTGTGTTCCATTTGGGTAAAGCATACAGTAACTAAAACGACTCCGTGCTTTTCTCGGGGGCGCGCTGTTCCTCTGTCGATTTCTTGCTCCTGGTAGCGCGCACAATATTAATGGCGCGCTCAAAACCAGACTTGCGACCATCCACACATACATTGATGACGTAGGCTGCATGAAAAGTAAAGGCCTAGAAATTTCACTTTTGCGTTCTCCATCACAAAATAACTTTTTAGACAGAGCGCTGACAATAAATACTATGAGCAGATACCATGATGAAGACCAAATATCATCCTTATTTAAAATGATATGGCATTTGACTTCAACTTGACTGAACTCATGAACTTCAGTGACATTTGACACATTACATTCAATATAGGGTCTAACAAATCTGCACCCAGGGCTATAATATAGTTTGTGTGAGTGTAGATTATTCCATAGAAGTATAGGGTCGGCAAGACTTGAATAATACCACAAAAGCAGTACTTTATAGTGTTTAATCCATGGTTCAATAGCAAAAACATGGCCTATTATAAGTGAAAGAAACTACAGATTTTCTATTTTAATTTGATTAGTCTGTTCTCTCAGAGAATGTTCCTGCACGGCAGGAAATGCAAACTTGTATGTATTCAAGGTTTAAAAAGGCTCCTAAAGTTTGTAATTTCCACTTTAAAATGTCAAACTTAATTTGCACGAACATAACATTTACAGATGTGAAATCTTAATATGAGCCCGTTTGCTACAGCAAGAACAGAATCCTGCAGCAACAGGGAATGTGAATTATGGACATTTTAGTAAGGGTTGATACAGATGTAGGATCTTCATTTGATCACCCTGTTGGAGGATACATTTCAAATGTGTAGTGTATTTGAGATTTTAAAAGGATTCTGAAGTTTGTCATTTCCACTATGACATTTCAGCCTTGATTTTCCCTTTTGAAAAATGTCATGTCAAACCAAGGCTGAAATTTCAAAGTGGAAATGACAAACTTCAGAATCCTTTTAAAATCTCAAATACACTATAAGGTTTAAAATTTCTCCTCCAACAGGGTGATCCAATTAAGATCCTATATCTGTATTAACCCCTACAAAAAACGTCCACTCATCCACTTAATAATAAAACTGTCCCGTTGCTGCAGGATTATTTTCCTGCTGTGAGGGAACTGGTCAAATTAAGATAACACATCTGTACAAGTAGGAGACAATATTGATGCTCTGTACTGTTTTCTTCAGGCACCTTGAACTAAAACAACTCCTGTTGTCGAGCATCTGAAAGAGTCTATAAACAGTATATAATAAACACACTAGATCCTATACAATTCATAAAAAAGGGCTACTATTTACACAACAAATGACTAGTATCAAATATGAAATATGCACTGCCTTTACTCATCATGTAATAAAGACAACCATCTCACTTATCACCAGCATCTTCATTTATTTTTCCAAAAGCATGTAAAAATTTAAACTACTGAAAGAAAATGATCAAACCAAATCCATTTGATTGTGTGTAGGTGTGAGGGGGACAAATCACATGATTTATAATCATGTTCTTCTACAACACAATTTAACTGGAGTAACAATCCAAAAGAAGAAGAGAGTAGAGGTGAAAGACGAGTAAGAGCCAAAACGTCCTTTTGCTTGCAAGGTCACCATCCACAGGTCAAGTTATACAGAATGTTTTTGTTTTTAAATGCATACATTTAGACAACAGTGACACCTGCATTGAGAAATAAATGTTAAGTCTACATCCAATTTTGCACACAACTACATGACTCGCAGAACACAGACAGTCACATTGCTCTCATAGACCTGAGCCTCCTGGTACCAGTATGGAAAAGTGTACCTACTTTCTTTTTGTTTGTTTCTCTATACAAAGAAAGTTTATTCACAGGATAACGCCATTGTACCTTGGTACACTCCTCACACATAAAGACGATATGGACACAGTGTTATTTGATATGATATTCTTGGTTACAAAGCATTCTGGGTGGTCTCAAGGACCGTTACAAATTTTAAAAAACAAATAGATAACTTTACAACTTGAGGAAATGTACTGAAAAAATGAAAAGCATTCAGGAGAGAGTGGAGGATGAGCGGGTACGTAAACTTCTGGCTGAGTGAAGCCACTCATATCCACCACAGGGACTGAGTGGAAAACAAGCACAAGGATTCTTTTCATTCACAGGGGAATAGGCTGGAACAGGGAGAAAGGTATGTGCACTCAAAAACAAAACATTGTTTTGAAAAAGCATGTTAGGCAATAGTTTTTGCCATTTATTTCTAAGGATTTACTTATCAAAAAGTAACATTTTATTTCCTATTCTGCACAGCATGCTCTAATTAAGCAATGAAGCCCGAGGAGGTTTGGTATATTCCCAACATAGCACAAACCCCCAAGGTGCCTCATTGCTATTATAAACTGGTTACCAATATTATTAGATTAGTAAAAATAAATGATTTGTCATACCAGTGGTATGCGGTCTGATATAACACGGCTTTCAGCCAATCAGCATTAGAACCACCCAGTTTATCATTCACAGTAAACTTTCCATCACAATATACATTGTGTCATTCAAGTGTTGTGGCATTGAATACTTCCCAAATGATGTAATTCAAAGGCTTTAGTTTCATTCTAAAGCTAGAATGAAGAAAATAAAAATCTTATCTATTGAGTTTGTTGGCCAAAGCAGGTGTCGCTTTAGAACATTCCAACCTAAAAAAATACCTGTAGCACAACCGTTTCATCCCAAGGCCCCTCCCACATCTTAAAAAAATGAGTAAAAGCTATACAGAAGAAATTACTGGGGGCAAACGTGTATATTGACAATTGTGTGATAAGTAATATCTCAAGCCTTTACTGGGACTGGCTGAACTGACTCAAGCATTTCCGACCTCTCTTCTCCCACCAGGAGGCGCTACTCTGAGGTTCAGGGCTCTGTAGGCCTGGGCTTTACTCACTGCGTAGGAATTCCCCTGAACATGCCCCAGTTCAAACAACATTCCCTGTTAGCGCCCACCCCTCACATAGTACTAGGTCCTGGTGCTCAAAATCAGAGATGAAGCAGCAGCGAGACATCCCACTCCCTCATTCTTTCTGGTTACATTAGTCAATAAAGTAGACCAGACCCAGCTGCTATCTATCACATTGGTGTCGATGGGAGATCCACCCTGTTCAGCAGACTGAAACTGACAATTTTTCCCCCAATGGTAAACGGCCTGAAGTGAACCATCTTCACAAATCCACCACCTCTGCTCAGAATCACGTGATGCAGTCGAGACAAGAAAGCCATGAGGCATTTATATAAAATAAAATAAAGATATTTATGTTTGCAGATGTGATGTCACTGGAGAAGCACGATAGTATATATATATTTTTTTACATTATGTGATTTCACTTGTGGCCCCGTCAGGACATCCCAGTCATATTTGAATTTCTGCCACATTCAGAACACTGAATTCTCAGACTTTCGGGCATTCAAGACAACAGGGAACTCAAAAAGAAAAAAAGTGGATGGGATTTTTTGTTGTTTTAAAAGGTCATCCAACTCATAATTCTGCGCCAGAAACTCTGGCCTCTTTCTAGAGCTGACTTTCCCAATTGGCAGATCACAGACATCAGGATTTTGACATTGTTCCCCCACCAGAGTTCACAGTTGTCTTGAAAGATCCGAAAGTCCCGCTTAGTTTTACACACCAACTTAGCCCAATTTAGTACATGAACAGACAGCTCTGCATGGACAGGAAACAGCAGGGGATATTAGCGTGACAGTTGTGGTTTCCTGTTAGGCTATGTTCCCTGTCAATCTAACATTGACTTGTCTGGTTAACATGCATGGTCATATGTGCACAGTATAGTGTGATATGTTCACTAAGCACAAGCTATGTACAAACACCTATGAGATACTTCTCATATTCAGAATAAAGACGAAAAAGCCTCTACGAGTGAGAGCAACTTATCGCATGACCGTCAAACCCAGCAAATAACAGAGCAAAGAGAGCCTTTTAAAACCAGAAAAGTGAGATTAAGAGTCAATGAAGCAGATTAGTTTTAAAAAGTCATCCAGAACACAGGAGGGAAGTACAGACTAAAGGTATGACAGCTAAGACTCATACAGGACAAACATGCAGAACTGAAACCTAGCAGCCATTCAGATCATAGGAGCAAAAAACCATTTGAACAATAAGACAGAATTCAACTAAATGTACCCAGAGAGAGAGAACGTGTGACAGTTTTACAGTACCATGTTTGTTTCTCAGATAAGTGAACCCTGACAAACTCACAAATAGGCTTCCGCAGGTGCTACCGCAATGCAGAGGACTGGTCTTTAAAATTGGTGTTAGATTTAATTGACTATATGGAACTAAAAAGAGGTCATAAAATACAAACGTGCTAATGAACCTAGCTCAGTATGGTTGACCTGAGTATGCTCTACAGCTGAGGGTGAACTCCAGCTTCTCTAACCATATGTTCACCTGAGCATACGGTCCCTTGCGCCTGTTGCGTCAAAAGGGTGCAAATTTATCCGAAAAATAAACAAGAAAACAATGATGTGTAGTCCTCAAAAGAAAAAAAACATACTGGTTTGTGAATAAGCAGTTTGGTCACAATTAAACATTTCAAAAGAGCAAATGTAAAATAAAAATGATACTGTAACCAAATGAAAGGAATAAACACCCCACTAAATAAAATGCCGAGCAACAGGGAGCGTGACCGGCCAGTCAGTGGGTGTGTCTTCCATGTGGAGCGAGCGCACAGGAGCGTTGACTGCACCCCTCATGACACGTTGGTGCTCTTTATGACATGTTGGAGGTGGAGACGAGGCAGCTTTGGGGATGAGATGGGAAATGCCAGTAGGATACTGCTGACCTGCAAAACTACCCAAAATCTAAAACTAACCCTGACCATTACCAATTCTGAAAATAAAAGTTGGTTTGCAGGTCAGGAGTGTCCGTATAGCCTTTCCCGTGGGAGAGCGGTTGGGACACAGACAGGCGTGGCTACGCAGTCTTAGTTATGTTCTCTCCCTCCTTGGAGGTCCAAAGCTCCTTGTGCTGCTTGCGGCCAAAGCCCTCATCATAGTTGCCTTTGCTCTTGAAGAGCTGCTGGAAGTGCGGCTTGCAGTAGAAATCACCCGAAAGGGCAGCAAATGTGCCCAGGCTGCAGGGAGGGAGGGGCAGAATATAAACAAAATAACACAGTTTCATATGGAGTGGGTGGGTGAGTGAGTGAGTGGGTGGGTGAGTGGGTGAGTGAGTGGGTGGGTGAGTGGGTGGGTGAGTGAGTGGGTGGGTGGGTGGGTGAGTGGGTGGGTGAGTGAGTGGGTGTCTCACCTGAGTTTGGTGTTGCAGTGTTTGCAGCAGAAACAGGCCGAGTGGAATATCAGGTTGTTAGCCACCAATCTCTCCATGGGGTAGACGGTCTTCTCACATGACGAGCACACCTCCCTCGGTGTCTTGAAGCTGAAGGACTACGCACATGAACAAAACCCACACCGTTACTATGGCTTCAAACATGTGTTTCAATGGATAAATGAAGCATCATCTCAACTTGCTCACTTGTCTATAACCAATCTATCGAAATGAGTTGCTGTTGAGAGTATGTGAAAACATATACTGGTATATAAACTGTAGTTCCATTATGGATGACGTTTAAATGACATCTGAGTAAAGGTCAGTAGGGTGAGATACACTGGGCCAGACAGACAGGTAATGGAGAAGGATAGTGATTAAAAGATAATGTCCTACTGGGTAGAAACCGGGACAAAGGAGGGGGGGGTGATAATGGAGGTATATTTACTTTGGAGCGCTGGACAGGTTTATCTTCAGGGGCATTTCTGTTGTCCTGGAATACAAATGAGTAAACCTCAGTACTTTCCTATTTAGTGTTATTACAACAGAAGTGTAAGCATTCAGGATTTCCCCTGTTATATTGACAAGACCATGCCCATAATATCCCTCTCATCTCAGTCGTTTCCCCACTCCCGCTCTCTCCCTCCCAGCAGCTCCATCTGTCAGTGTACTGTACTCCCCAGAGGGCAGGTCAGCTACCTTCTGTCTGGACATGTGAGTAGGTACACTGAACACACAATCATAGGGAAGCACAACCATTTCAAATATAAACCCCAAGCGTGACATTACGGACATCCTCTGGATGCTCTCGACTTGCACAGCGGTTTAAGAAATCAACCAATCCCACTGTTACACTAAATCACTAAACTGGAATTCTGATGTACAACTTTGAGTCAATAAAAAACCCATTTGTTCACAAACCTTACAAACAGTTCAGTGTGAGAGCTTGGCCTTAACAGAGAGCACCATTCAGGTCTATAGAACTAAAGGCCTTATGTAATGGAGGCCCGTCTCATTTCTCTACTCGTGGCTCCAAAGCCCCACACTCTGACACAAACATCCATGGACTTCCTGCTTCAACTTGACTCTACAGAGAGGCCCTGAACACTCATTCCTCTCCATGACAACTGCATTATACCGTACACAAACAAGTTACTTTCAACATACAAACATGAACTCCTAGACCCTACTGTCGACACTGACTCCCTGTCAAAACCCATATGAGGGCAGGATAGGTATCATATTGTCTGCCATATTGCTAACAGATGTTGACCTAGCAGATCATTGTGGCTTAGAGTCGGTTTGAAACTAGGTCACAAAAGACCACAGGGCAGACATAGGTCAAGCAATTGGTCGAAGGCGCCTTGGTCTCAGCTGTCACACCTGGTGAAGAACTATGCTTCAAAACTATGTGACCGACAGGCTTCAGCAATTTCTCCACATTGACGTCCACGCCCTGAAGCTGGACTAGCAGATCAATTAGCAGACAGACAGACAGACACGCATTCAGGCAGACGCACTGTAAAGGCTGTGTCCACTTGTGTGCAGGCCGGACTGCTCTCTGGGAAAGTCCACTGCTGACATCTAAACCCTGACTGTTATGGAAGGAGATTGGTGGTAGTAGTCAGGGGGGGCTCATTTGACAGACAACTGTGCGACAGCCCCTTTCATGAAGCCCGTGCAAAAGAAAGGAGGACATTTAGGCTACATTCACACACATTGAAGGGGAGTGGACACACAGAGCACTGATCCACAGGGATATGGGTTGTTTACAACAAATCCAGCTCCTCATTGGGTCTGCTCAATTAGAACGGCCCGAAAAACTCAATTAAACTGAAATAATGTTGAGCCGTAACAAGCGGTTCAGAGTGAAACCCATCAGCCACTGATTCAATCATGTTGCACTTCACAACTGGCAGTCATTAGGATCAAAGAAGAGCTCCCCAAAAGCCGTTACACATCATCTTGCATGTGCACAGATGATAGTTACCACAGAGACTTTGCGAATACAATTGGTATTCTATTAAATTGAAATGATCAAATTAGTAATTTTTGCATTGGCGTAAGTGTCACCCACTCACTACTGAACCCTGACGTGAAAATCATGTCAGATATCTTTAAAACTGAATGACTGAGGAAGCTGGGGTGTTGCCTTAGTTTGTGAGAACGGAATGTCTGATGGAGGGACTGCAACTTCCTGTAGATGCAATCGCCATCCTGACCATCTTCCTCCTCACCAAGTCTCCTTCATTCTCATATTTGGGTAGGGTACAGGGTGCACTGCATGGTAAACTCACTTCCTGTTGCAACAAGAAAGCAACCATCAGTAACACTCAACAGGAGCTTCATTTCATAAAATAAATAAACTGTTTCAAAAGGCAATGGTATCTGTTTTAGCACAGCATGCAACATACAGTACCTTACAGAAAAGTTCATCACCAATTCAGGCTGCACAAGATAAAACTGCAGCCCAGAATTGCCATAGCCACTAAAAGATCATGAAAACAAGAATATGGCAGGCAAGCATACAGTCAGTCCTGGAAGGCATCTACATGGCTGGTGCCATCTGCCTTCTTTTGCCTTATTTGTACATGAAGACACGCCACTGACTGCCGACCAAAGAATGACGTTGCGGCAGGAAGTAGTGATGACACAGACTTTAAGAGTCCCTGTGGGGAGCCTGCCACAGCTAACTGCCACCCCACTGGGCTTAGAACACAGGCTGATTACAGCAGATAAGAACTACCACAGGGAATGATCAGTGCACAGACCAAACCTCTCCTTAAATGGTGAGAAGGACAATATGAACATTATGGTGTGCCAACCGTGCACACAACTAAAGGTGGTCAAAAACAGTGGGCTAGATGCAGGCTGCCCATTAGATTAACACACGGTAATTGAATTAGTGGGTGGACCCATTTAGATTAGTTTGAAGTTGGAACCACTTACTAAAGTCTCCAGCCAGATCAGGCTCCCACCTTTAGCAACGTTAATATTCAGTCTCTTACCAGTCATTTATTCACACTAAGCGGAAGAGACACTGCTTCTCTGAGTTTCAGGTAGGCTACACTTCATGTATGTGAGATTCTTCCATGCAGCCATTTGAAGAGTTAGGCCCTGCTGTGCTGCACCCACAGTCAGATCAGGTTGAGACTCTCCCTCTCTGATGAGGAGCTCCTAATCTCATTACAATGACAAATCCCATTGCCTGTTCCCCTGGAGCTCAGACCACCACAACAATGGCAGGGGGTCTGGGGGTGACTGCACCCTGCCTCAAAGAAGGAGGCCTTCGCCGGGGTTGTCTGTTCAGGCCCAGGGAAACCACACTGGGGCTAGCTCTTCCCTAATAAAAGTATTGAGGGAAGGGTTCGGAGCGTCAAGTGCTTGCTTGCACGGCTATGCATTGTCTATGAATTCTACTTACAACTTTGAAACGGTCAGCGTTAGAAACCATAAACCAGACCTCAGTCCAATATTTGGGTATGTTTATACAGAGAACTAGCCTAAATCTGCCCCTTTTAGAACGGTTACAGCTACAGTCAGGAATATTAACAGCAATGGGACATCAATGTTTCCATCTAGAGTAGGGAGGCTAAGGGACTTGGTGGGGGTAAGTTTACTTAAAGCTTTTACCCCAGGCTGTGACACACACACGGAGCGAGAGATCACCCAGTGTTCTTACGGTAAGGTACACAGTAGTGAAACTTGCCCTAGATGTTGAAAGAAGTCAGTGGCCATTCATTTCAGTTAGTCTCTCAGCGCATCTTATTATTAGACCGCTGACTTGCACCCCTTGAGGAGACAGAGGGATGGAAAATAAACAGGAAAAATGCACTACGACTACACCAGCTTGTTAACCTCTTGAAGCTAGGGGGCACTATTTTTATGTTTGGAAAAATTCCCAAAGTAAACGGCCCATTTCTCAGGACCAGATGCTAGATGGACCAGATGCTAGAATATGCATATAATTGACAGATCAGGACAGAAAACTCTCAAGTTTCCAAAACTGTCAAAATATTGTCTGAGTATAACAGAACTGATATTGCAGGTGAAACCCTGAGGAAAATCAAATCAGGAAGTGCCTCTTATTTTGAAACCCTTCTTTTCCTATGCATGCCAATCCTCCATTTAAAGGGATATCAACCAGATTCATTTTTCTCTGGCTTCCCTAAGGTGTCAACAGTCTTTAGACATAGTTGCAGGCTTTTATTTTGAAAAATTAGCGTGAAAGATCACATTGCGTAAGTGGATAGGTGGGGGCTCTCAGAGTGAGTTTTTGCGCTACAGAGTAAAGCCGCCATTGTTCCTCCCGCTGTTATTGAAAACTCGGTTGATATATTATCGAATATATATTTTAAAAACTACCTGAGGAATGATTATAAAAAACGTTCGACATGTTTCTGTAGACATTATGAAGACTATTTGGAATTTCCGTCTGCGTTGTTGTGACCGCTCCTTCCTGTGGATTTCTGAACATAACGCGACAAACAAACGTCGGTATTTTGGGTATTAAAATCATCTTTATGGAACAAAAGGAACATTTGTTGTGTAACTGGGAGTCTCGTGAGTGAAAACATCCAAAGATCAAAGGTAAAAGGTTCATTTGATTACTTTTCTGATTTTCGTGACCAAGCTTCCTGATGCTAAATGTACATAATGCTATACTAGGCTATTGATACATTTACACAAACGCTTGGATTGCTTTCGCTGTAAAGCACAATTTCAAAATCTGAGACGACAGGTGGATTAGCAAAAGGCTAAGCTGTGTTTTGCAATATTGCACTTGTGATTTCATGAATATGAATATTTTTTAGTAATATTATTTGACTGTTGCGCTATGCTATTCAGCGGTTGCTGACGAAAATGATCCTGCGACAGGGATGGGTAGCGTCAAGAAGTTAAAGGGCCACCCATTCTGAATGTTATATTCAGAATGGGTGAACGGCGCCATGAAACAAAATGGCAGACGTTATACATCCCTCCCACAACCAATTGTCTTTTTTGTTAATTTGTTTGCTTTTTTGTTTTGTTTTTTTACATTTAAAAAATATATATTTTGTACATAATGTTCCCACTAGTCTCTTATGACATCAGGACCGCGATCACTCAGCATGGACAGGCAGAATCCTTCTTTTTCCTTTAATGAGTCTGACAAGCCCGACACGAACAATATACGGCTTTCTCGGGAACAGCCCCAGATCCCCGTGTTTAGCGTGAAGAGGCAGAGAAAGTGGCCAAAAGGAGGACTGCCTTCTGAGAATTTGTAGGCGATCGAATAACCCCCACTTCCTTCCAATCTGCTAACAAACATGCAATCTTTGGAGAATAAAATCGACAAGTTACGCTGAAGATTAAACTACCAACGGGACATCTTATGCTTCACAGAGTAGTGGCTGAACGACGACACCATCAACATACAGCTGGCTGGTTATACGCTCTCCCGGCAGGATAGAACAGCGGCTTCTGGTAAAACAAGGGGGGGGCGGACTATGTATTTTTGTAAATAACAGCTGATGCACGATAACTAAGGAAGTCTCGAGCTATTGCTTGCCTGAGGTAGAGCATCTCATGATAAGCTGTAGACCACACCATTTCTGTATTTTTCGTAGCTGTTTACATACCACCACAGTCAGAGGCTGGCACTAAGACAGCATTGAATGAGCTGTATCCCTTCATAAGCAAAGAAAAACGCGGGGCTCCTAGTAGCCGGGGACTTTAATGCGGGGAAACTTAAATCCGTCTTACCAAATTTCTATCAGCATGTTAAATGTGCAACCAGAGGGAAAACATTTCAGAAAGCAGGAAGCACCAGTGACCAGATCAATAAAAATTTAAAAAGTGGTCAGATGAAGCGGATGCTAAGCTACAGGACTGTTTTGCTAGTACAAACTGGAATATGTTCCCGGATTCCTCCAATGGCATTGAGGAGTTCACTACATCAGTCATTGGCTTCATCCATAAGTGCATCAAATGACGTCATCCCCACAGTGACCGTACGTACCTACCCCAACCTGAAGCCATGGATTACAGGCAACATCCACACTGAGCGAAAGCTGCCACGGTCGAAAAGTGAGACTAACCCAGGTAGCTTATATGAAATCCTGCTATGCCCTCCGATGAACCATCAAACAGGCAAAGAGTCAATACAGAACTAAGATTGAATCGTAGTACACCGGCTCTGACACTCGTCAGATGTGGCAGGGCTTTCAAACCATTACAGTCGACAAAGGGAAGTACAGTCGAGAGCTGCCCAGTGACACGAGCTAAACTACTTTATGCTCGCTGCGAGGCAAATGGCACTGACAGCTGTTCCAGAAGACTGTGTGATCATGCTCTCCGCAGCTGATGTGAGTAAGACCTTTAGACAGGTCAACATTCACAAGGCCGCATGGCCAGACAGATTACCAGGATGTGTACTGTGAGCATGCGCTGACCAACTGGCAAGTGTCTTCACTAACATTTGCAACCTCTCCCTGTCCGAGTCTGTAATACCAACATGTTTTAAGCAGACCACCCTAGTGCCTGTGCCCAAGAACACTTAAAGCCACTTTCTACCACTCTAAATTCCAAGCATCTGCCTCTAACCCTAGGAAGCTCTTTGCCACCTTCTCCTCACTCTTGAATCCTCCTCCCCCCCCTCCTCCCTCTCTGCAGATGACTTCGTCAACCATTTTGAAAAGAAGGTCGACGACATCCGATCCTCGTTTGCTAAGTCAAACGACACCGCTGGTTCTGCTCACACTGCCCTACCCTGTGCTCTGACCTCTTTCTCCCTCTCTCTCCAGATGACATCTCGCGTCTTGTGATGGCCGGCCGCCCAACAACCTGCCCGCTTGACCCTATCCCCTCCTCTCTTCTCCAGACCATCTCCGGTGACCTTCTCCCTTACCTCACCTCGCTCATCAACTCATCCCTGACCGCTGGCTACGTCCCTCCCGTCTTCAAGAGAGCGAGAGTTGCACCCCTTCTGAAAAAACCTACACTCGATCCCTCCGATGTCAACAACTACAGACCAGTATCCCTTCTTTCTTTTCTCTCCAAAACTCTTGAACGTGCCGTCCTTGGCCAGCTCTCCCGCTATCTCTCTCAGAATGACCTTCTTGATCCAAATCAGTCAGGTTTCAAGACTAGTCATTCAACTGAGACTGCTCTTCTCTGTATCACGGAGGCACTCCGCACTGCTAAAGCTAACTCTCTCTCCTCTGCTCTCATCCTTCTAGACCTATCGGCTGCCTTCGATACTGTGAACCATCAGATCCTCCTCTCCACCCTCTCCGAGTTGGGCATCTCCGGTGCGGCCCACGCTTGGATTGCGTCCTACCTGACAGGTCGCTCCTACCAGGTGGCGTGGCGAGAATCTGTCTCCTCACCACGCGCTCTCACCACTGGTGTCCCCAGGGCTCTGTTCTAGGCCCTCTCCTATTCTCGCTATACACCAAGTCACTTGGCTCTGTCATAACCTCACATGGTCTCTCCTATGACTGCTATGCAGACGACACACAATTAATCTTCTCCTTTCCCCCCTCTGATGACCAGGTGGCGAATCGCATCTCTGCATGTCTGGCAGACATATCAGTGTGGATGACGGATCACCACCTCAAGCTGAACCTCGGCAAGACGGAGCTGCTCTTCCTCCCGGGGAAGGACTGCCCGTTCCATGATCTCGCCATCACGGTTGACAACTCCATCGTGTCCTCCTCCCAGAGCGCTAAGAACCTTGGCGTGATCCTGGACAACACCCTGTCGTTCTCAACTAACATCAAGGCGGTGGCCCGTTCCTGTAGGTTCATGCTCTACAACATCCGCAGAGTACGACCCTGCCTCACACAGGAAGCGGCGCAGGTCCTAATCCAGGCACTTGTCATCTCCCGTCTGGATTACTGCAACTCGCTGTTGGCTGGGCTCCCTGCCTGTGCCATTAAACCCTACAACTCATCCAGAACGCCGCAGCCCGTCTGGTGTTCAACCTTCCCAAGTTCTCTCACGTCACCCCGCTCCTCCGCTCTCTCCACTGGCTTCCAGTTGAAGCTCGCATCCGCTACAAGACCATGGTGCTTGCCTACGGAGCTGTGAGGGGAACGGCACCTCAGTACCTCCAGGCTCTGATCAGGCCCTACACCCAAACAAGGGCACTGCGTTCATCCACCTCTGGCCTGCTCGCCTCCCTACCACTAAGGAAGTTCAGTTCCCGCTCAGCCCAGTCAAAACTGTTCGCTGCTCTTGCCCCCCAATGGTGGAACAAACTCCCTCACGACGCCAGGACAGCGGAGTCAATCACCACCTTCCGGAGACACCTGAAACCCCACCTCTTTAAGGAATACCTAGGATAGGATAAAGTAATCCTTCTCACCCTCACCCCCCCCCCCTTAAAAGACCTAGATGCACTATTGTAAAGTGGCTGTTCCACTGGATGTCATAAGGTGAAAGCACCAATTTGTAGGTCGCTCTGGATAAGAGCGTCTGCTAAATGACTTAAATGTAAATGTAAACACCAAGGTAACTTACCTAAATGACTTCCTGACCCGTAGCACTCACGTCTGTAGCCATGAAGTGCTTTGAAAGGCTGGTCATGGTTTACAACACCATTATCCCAGAAACCCTAGAACCCACTCTAATTTGCATACCGGCCCAACAGATGGCGCAATCTCTATTGCACTCTACACTGCCCTTTCCCACCTGGACAAAAGGAACACCCACGTGAGAATGCTATTCATTGACTACAGCTCAGCGTTCAATACCATAGTGCCCTCAAAGCTCATCAATAAGCTAAGGATCCTGGGACTAAACACTTCCCTTTGCAATTGGATCCTGGACTTCCTGACGGGCCACCCCCAGGTGATAAGGGTAGGTAACAACACATCCGCCACGCTGATCCTCAACACAGAGGCCCCTCAGGGGTACGTGCTCAGTCCCCTTCTGTACTCCCTGTTCACTCATGACTGAGTGGCCAGGCATGACTCCAACACCACCATTAAATTTGCCGATGACAGAACAATGGTAGGCCTGATCACTGACAACGACGAGACAGCCTATAGGAAGAAGGTCAGAGACCTGGCCGTGTGGTGCCAGGACAACAACCTCTCCGTCAACGTGATCAAGACAAAGGAGAGGATTGTGGACTACAGGAAAAGGAGAACCGAGCACGCCCCTGTTCTCATCGACGGGGATGCAGTTTAGCAGGAAGAGAGCTTCAAGTTCCTTGGTGTCCACATCACCAACAAACTAACATGGTCCAAGCACACCAAGACAGTCGTGAAGAGGGCACGACAAAACCATTTCCCCCTCAGAAGACTGAAAAGATTTGGCACGGGTCCTTCAAAAGGTTCTACAGCTGCACCAGCGAGAGCTGGCAGTGGTTGCATCACTGCCTGGTATGGCAACTGCGCGGCCTATGACCACAAGGCACTGCAGAGGGTAGTGTGTATGGCTCAGTACATCACCGCTGCTACTCTCTGTTGTTATCGTCTATGCATAGTCACTTCACTAGCTCTACCTACATGTACATATAACCTCAACTCACCGGTGCCCCCACACATAGACTCTGTACCGTTACACCCCCGAGATATAGTCTCGCTATTGTTATTTTACTGCTCTTTAATTACTTGTTCGTTATATTTATCATCTGTATTTTTTTAAATTATTATTTAAACCACAGTGTTGGTTAGGGGCTCGTAAGTAAGCATTTCACTGTAAGGTCTCACCTGGTGTATTCGGCGCATGTGACAAATACAATCCCTGGGTCATTTCATGTTTTCATATGCATCCGAGCTGATGGCGTTCAAGCAAGGCAGAAATCTGTCTGGTATGACGTAGCAGTGATAAAGTCTCACTACACTGGAAGTTAATAGGAATACGACTTTTAGATTACGAAAACATTATCATACATGTCAGATTTCAAAATTCAGGAGGATGTCTTCTCTCAAATAAACCATTTGTGCCAATTCATGTTTTAAATAATGGAGACAAAAAGACTCCCAGTCACTCCATGAAGGAGAGCACTCCTTGTCCCAGAATCGGACACGTGGCACATTGACGTAGCATGGACAAATTTTGCACTGTATATCTGTAGTTGTGAATGTCAGTCTCCACTGAGGCACATCTGCAGATTGAACATGGTGAGATTGTAAACTCCTAAATAGATTTTTATTTTACCTTTATTTAACTAGGCACGTCAGTTAAGAACAAATTCGTATTTTCAATGACAGCCTAGGAACAGTGGGTTAACTGCCTGTTCAGGGGCAGAACGACAGATTTGTACCTTGTCAGCTCGGGGGTTTGATCTTGCAACCTTCCGGTTACTAGTCCAACGCTCTAAACACTAGGCTACCCTGCCGCCTGATAGTGCAGTATGTTAAGGCGATTTCACAGCGAACTAGCTAGAGATAGATGGTACTGGGGTGAGAAGGGAAAGTCAGCAGACTTTTCTGGTCACAGGTGGATCTGAAACAAGGCCACCATGTTCAATGAACAAGCCTCATAACAAATAAGTGAGGCAGTATCGAGGCAGTAAAACCACTAAATTAGCAAGTTTCTTTCCAACCTGTCAGTTGAAAAGTCTTTCTTCACTTGCACATGTCAGGGGAGGCCATTTCCTGTGAGGCTGCGGTGAGAGAGAGATTGTCCTTATACGACTAGTGACAGAGAGCCTCAATGCCATAATCACGGATGTGAAACCTGTCTAGGGAGGTAACAGCTGACACTGACAAACAGGGGTCAAGATTGTCTAAGGAAAACCTCTGAATAACATCTACTCTCAGCTTTCACACATTCCCACTGGCATAACCGAACATTTTACGGACATCCCATCTCAAAAAGGTGAAGGAAAAATGTTTAGTCTGAGATTTCAACCCACAACCTTTGGCTCAAGATCAACTTTTAACAATATTGCGCTTTATTGACTTTAGCATGTAGGGACCCAGCGAGAAGCCGCTGATCATGCATTTAATGAAGTCACCCAAAAAACAGCCCTCAGCGTCAAAACCTGATACAACCTATCGCACAGAGAAGAGAAAGTTGCGCAACCAAAGCCTGTGGAGGGACAGGAATTCAGGAAGACAGGTCCCATCGCGTTGACCAAAACACATGCAAATCTGAAGTCTCCCATTCCATTGGAATTTCACCAAACATGGGAGATTGTACAACTAAAGCGCAAGATACCTTCTGCCCCCTTTGCCTGTTGTGTCAGGCTGTGTGACAGCAGAGGCAGGAGACAAAAGCATGAACTTTTAAGCCTACGCATCCCAAGATATGAAAGGTGGGTGGTGTGTGATGCAGTAGGCATTCCTCAGTAAACCAGGTTGCCCACAGTATACACTGCACATGTAGGCACTTTGCTGCTGTCATTCTCACGTGAGGCGAGGTTGCTGTGGAAAATGTTGCATTCTTTACTGGGCAGTGTGCAGTTTGTCCTTGGGTCCTCCCAATGTGACTGCAATTGCTTGGTACTAGGTTGTAAGAACAGCCAATAGGAAGGTTATCTAACCGATGGAAACGTTTAAACGTCTTGTTCAGTGTGCATCTAAAAGAATAGTGTTATTCACAACAAGCAACGATAAAATAGAGCAGGTGTAAACAACACAATGAACCGTTAGTGCCATTTAGGAAGTTTGTTTTCAAGAGGCTTCCATGTCACAATAATAAAGACAGGAGCGGAAAAGTTTGGGGCGGAAACGGCTGGGATAAATCCCATAATGCTGTGTGAATGAAGTCTTACATCCCTCCAGGGCATTACAAACAATGATTGGATTATTTCTGACATGTTCATTTGCTGACTATGGTTCATTGCTAGTTAAAAATATTTGGGACTTCTACCCAAGCGCGCTATATAATTACTGAATCAAATGAAATGTATCAAAAAACATTCATTTTTACATTGCAACCTACAAGGGAATGGCATGTCATTATGCCATGTCTTAGTTTATCTTATGTCAGGCTATTGTTCAATGATACCCTGCCTCAAAGACCGAGGTATCAAAAACAATGAATAATTTACCTGCGCCATTAGGCTAGCTAAAATAGCCATAACCAACTGGGCAGCTTTGGCTATCTACCTTTACTCATTCATAGTCCTCTTCTATCTAGTACACAACAGCTGGATGCATCTCCCACTCACACCCTCCACTGATCTGCACCTAAAACATACAGCACCTGACCGTTCTCTTTTTGCACTCCCTGTCCAATGACTGTAGTAAGGTGCTGTCATCTACACCATCCCAACAGACCATCTCTGTGACATCTGTAAAAAAGAAAATCTGACACCATGAGGACTTGGCCAGCTATGGAGGAAAGCTCAATTAAGTGCATTTGGAGCCGTACACTCAAAAACAAGTGGAAACATTTCCCATAGTTGTATAAAGGAAACATGTGCACTATATGGTTACTTCAATTGGACCTGCATGTAATGAACACATTTTTACATTGTGACCAAAGCCTCCCCTCCACTCTGACAGTCAGAAGCAGTATGTGCCTTTGACGAATCATTGGGCAATGGTGCATATGGCTGTACAATGGAAATGTTTCAAGCAAACTGCAGGTGCAATTTTCAATGCAGCCTAGGTGTCAATACAAGTAGACAGTGAAACCAGCTTCTATCCGCGCAGACAGAAGCTTGCCCCACAAACCCGCCAGCATTGACGTAAATCTGTCTTCAAACCATGTGTTAATCCTCGGCAAACACTGGGCCAAAATTAGAGACAGCACATCTACAGATCCCCAGTTTGTACCCACAAAGTGGCGGTAAACGAAAATGATCATATGCCAAGGCAGTAATTATAGAGATCGGAGTCTTGATTTGATAGAGAGCTGGTCTGGGAAGACCGCAGATGTGTTCTCCAAGGTCTCAACTTGGAGAACATCATACGGGAATGGAAGAGAAGACCATTTGAAACAGGTACTTTATCCACTCTGCTAGTGCTGGGCCATGCTGCTACTGTCATTAGCTCGCAGTGAGCCAGATAATTCACAGGGGTGTTACAATATATTATATTGTATAATTGATGCATTTCTAGGCTAATACTGTTCACCATGACACAGCGTTGCCTTCCAGTTCTTAACAACCGCCTTGCGCCTACCACACCAGAATCCCTTCCACAGCCCTTTATATAACAAGGAGAGACGCCAGGTTCTGTGCACCAAATAATGGCTGGCATGATTAGGTAATAACAGTACGTAGACATTAAGATTATCATCAGCCGGCCAGAGAGCGCTTCTGAAGTCAAACTGGGTGATGTATATGATTGGCAGGCGTAAACTTAAAATGGTCAAAATAATAACATTTATACTACGCACAAACACAATCTGTTGAGAAAACCAACAAAGGCGATCGACAGTGCACATTTCCTTCAGATTCTACATCAGTGATCAAACTAAAGTTAAAGTGCCCTTTACCCTACAACAACACACACAATATGACTTTTTAAAGCTTCACTTGAGGCAAAACATAAAATAAAGCCTCAACCAGTGAGAATAGTGCCCGATATTACGCTAGCTCGCAAGCTAACGTAACCATAAATATGGATCGTTCGAGATAAGCTCATTTTGAGTGAAATGCTGGGTAGCTGCACAATTCCGTACATAATGCCGGATTGATTAATCAGCGTGCAAAAAAAAGAGATGGCAAGTTGGCACAGTGCAATAAAATAGCGTTACATTGCACGTTTTTGCCCTATTTAAAAACAGAACAGCAGGGTAAACATGAGTCATTCCATCAAAAAACGGAATGGATGGCTAGCAACCTTGGTAGCTAGCATCGAGTGGACATCACCTCATCACAAAAGGAGAGGGAGGGGGAAGAGGGTATGCTGTCGCTAGCTAGCCATCTCTGCACAATAAACGCGAGAAATGGGCGAGAAACACTTACCATCTGTGTACTTTCGTCAACGTTTAAATAGAAAGACAATTTGTTGATCAATAGGCTGTGATCGATTGCTTTCTCATTCGGTTCCCCGATTTCTGCTGTCAGGATTCTTCCTACAGACCCGGCGAGTTACCTCAGCTTGGCTCCCCTGCTCTTGTTTTTCAAGAGTCGTTTTTTTTTGTTCTTTATATTAGCAGGATGTTGCACGCTATTGGTTCCAGTCACCCGGCTCTCTCCTCTTCACCCCACCCTGTTCTTTTACACCACCTCCCTCTACTTAAACGGTAATTCTTAAGAAAAAGAGATTCAAAAAAATATTAACAGTGTAGATCATTCCTAGGTTTAAAATTTAAAACACCCATGAATATGCATACACCACAACTAATGTAATCTCTTTTGCTGACAGGGTAAAAAAAAGCACCTTTCGACTCTTTAAAAAATATATTAACGAATCAAAAGTAGTACATGGGGGAAACACCTTTCGACTCTCATCTACACATAGTCTGACTGCACTGCCACTAATATGTTGTGTGCTGCAGATGACAAAGAACCCAAAGTGCACTGTACATGTAACAAGTCTCAGCACATTTCTGTCCAAAGTCCAGTGACTGAGGTTTATGTCTGGGTAGGTAGGTATGAACCACTCTTTAGCCCAGCATAGAACAAGTTCCACATTTAAGAGGCTGAGAAATCCTGCCGAATTCAAATCATTTGTAACAGTTCGAAGAATAGCACATTCAACCCTTAATTCCTGCTCAGTTTAACTAACATTCACAGCACAAGTCTGTTATGCCCAGTCTTGCCAACAGTTGGCTTTGTGATGGGAACCTGTGTTTAAATATGATATACATGCAAAAGTTGAACATGATAATAGTAGTGCTTAAAATAATGAAAGCAATTGGTTGTGTATGGTAATAAAAAAAAGACTAAAGAATTAAGTGTGAAATGGCTGTGTCGTTTGCTGCTGATGTCTTCATTAACTGTTAGGTCCATGTAAGTGCGTTTTGTGTGGAGTCAAGGGTGACCCAGAGTCCAGTTATTGAAAACAGATGTTGAGAGGCCTTCATCACACTAGAAGTAGAAGGGTTTGTGGGTCTAAGTGGGGGATGGTGTATGGGCTATTCTGTACTGAAAGAAAAGGGTTGGGGTTGTTACTCTTGAGACTGGAAAACACCTACCATCTAGTGGGGGTTATTGTGATTGCATTATGGTTGTTGGTGGTGGTGTGGGATCATTTACCATGTTTTATACCAGAGCCCAGTGGCCTGTACACACATTACTTTCAGTATCAGACATACTGTACGCGCTAACTAATTGTTTTTGAGGCAACTTAATCTGAAGACCTTGCAGGTCTATGGCAATGCCTGCAACAGTATTGCACGTAACACATTGATGTTGGCTCGATGAGTATCAGATAGATTGTATGTAAGGCTTCAGATCAGAGGTGCTGTGTGTGTAGCATACAAGGAGTTTTACTATGACTTCGGGCAGTGAATGGCCAGACAACGCAAGTCTCAGGCCCATGGAAGGAAGATTTGAAAGGCCCATCTCTTGGCATCGGAGAGAACATTTAGCAGTTTAAGATAATTTCCTGAAATTCTACAGATTGTCATGTGGCAAAGAGATTTAGTTGTTGTTGCAGTTTTAAAGCTAATATCCTGCAAGAGAGAAAACGTAAGTTTTAGAGCTAAAATTACAGTGCATTCATGTTAAAAAAAAATGAGAGGGAATACAAGTATTGAGTTGAAAAATGTATAATTGGTGGACAACTGTGGATACCAATATTCGTGTGAGCCTCCCAGGCCCATGTTGCCCAGGGTTAAGAAAATACATTGTAAATTAATAAATATTACATTGTATTACACCCTCTAAATTTATTCTGTGGATCCCTTGGCCAAAATTAGTTTAATCGGTTAGTAATATTCATCAAAATGAAGTACATTTTTGATATACACTGAACAAAAATAAACACAACATGCAACAATTTCAAAGATTTTACTGAGTTACAGTTCATATAAGGATATCAGTTCATAGAAATACATGAATTAGGCCCTGATCTATGGATTTCACATAACTGGAAATCCATAGATTATCCATAGTTTATGCCTGCCCATACCATATCCACACCACCACTATGGGGCACTCTGTTCACAACATTGACATCAGCAAACCGCTCACCCACACAACGCCAAACACACTGTCTAGCATCTTCTCGGTACAGTTGAAACCACGATTCATCCTTGAAGAGCACACTTTTGACGAAAAGATCATGATCATTAGACTCCTCTTTAAATCTGCGTATTTCTCCAAAGCTCAGTTGTCCCGAGTCTGCACAACACTGCCAGGACCTATGATCAAGAGAGACACTCAAGTTTTTTAATACTAACTCTTTACACTTGACTCTGATGAAAATAGTCTTGGCCTCTTAAACCTTCAAGCTGCATACTGGACCCTATTCCAACTAAACTACTTAAAGAGCTGCTTCCTTTGCTTGACCCTCCTATGTTGAATATAATAAATCGGCTCCCTATCCACCAGATATGTACCAAACTCACTAAAAGTGGCCATAATAAATTCCTCTCAAAAATGTTAGAAAAGCTGTTGCCGCTCTTGAAAAAACAATGCACTGAGACTGCACTGAGACTGTGAAGGTGGTAAATGAGCTTTTAATGGTGTCAGACCAAGGCTCTGCATCTGTCCTCGTGCTCCTAGACCTTAGTGCTGATTTTGATACCATCGATCACCACATTCTTTTGGAGAGATTGGAAACCCAATTTGGTCTACACGGACAAGTTCTGACCTGGTTGGAAAGATTGGAAAGACATTTTATCTCTGTGGATGGTTTGTCTTCTGACAAATCAACAGTACATTTCGGTGTTCCCCAAGGTTCCGTTTTAGGTCCACTATTATTTTACCTCCTGGTGATGTAATTTGGAAACAATGTCAACTTTCACTGCTTTGCGGACGACACACAGCATAAAATTTCGATAAAACATGGTGAAGCCCAAAATTACCCACATAAGGAAGTGGACGGCGACAAATGTTCTACTTTTAAATTCGGACAAAACAGAGATGCTAGTTCTCGGTCCCAAGAAACAAAGATCTTTTGGATCTGACAATTAATCTTGATGGTTGTGCAGTCATCTCTGATACGCTTTTTTTTGACCCCTTTTTCTCCCCAATTTCGTTTTTTTTTAGTAGCTACTATCTTGTCTTAACGCAAAAACTCCCGAAACGGGCTCTGGAAAAATTATGCAGAAAAATTAAAGTCATGCTTTTGTCCTCTGATTAACCCAACCAAGCTCACTGCTTCTTGACACAGGCTAAAGCAACCCAGTTAGCCAGCACGCACCAATGTTGACGGAGGAAAAACTGTGCACCTGGCAACCTATTACTCCAGTGCTAACCGGCCTGCCACAGGAGTCACTGGTGCGCGATGAGAAAGGATTTCCTGAACCAGCCAAACCATCCCAACCCGGATGACGCTAGGACACGATTGTGGTCGCCCCTGGACCTCCCAGTCGCGGCCGGTTCACAAGACAGAGCCTGGGCGCTGTCCCCAGACTCTCTGGTGGCAAACAGCTGGCGCTGCAGTACAGCGCCCAATTTTACCACTGCACCACCCGGGAGGCCTCTGATCTCTCTTTATTGAAGAACATACTGTTCAAAGGTGACTATAAAACAGTTACAGAGTATAATGGTGTGATAGAAGAAACTATAGATGAATAAACAACATTGTAGTTTCTCCACAATACGAACCCTAATTGACAGTGAAGAGAAGGAAGCCTGTAGAGAATAAAACAATATTCCAAAACAAGGCACTAAAGTAATACAGCAACAAAAAAGTGGCAAACTAATTAACTCTGTCATGAATACAAAGTGTGATGTTTGAGGAAAATCCAGTACTTTACCAAGTACCACTCCATAGGTTCAAGCATAGTGGTGGCTGCATCATCTTATGTGTATGCTTTTTTTCAGTTTTCACCTAAAATGACAAATCTAACTGCTCAGGACCTGAAACAAGGATATGCATATTCTTGATACCATTTGAATGGACAAACTGAAGTTTGTGGAAATGTTAAATTAATGTAGGAGAATATAACATTAGATCTGGTAAAAGATAATACAAAGAAAAAAACATGCTTTTTAATTTCTCTTTTAACCATAATTTTTGAAACGCAAGAGAAAGGCCATAATGTATTATTCCAGCCCAGGCACAATTTAGATGTTGGACACTAGATGGCAGCAGTATATGTGCAACGTTTTAGAGTGATCCAATGAACTATTGCATTTCTGTTCAAAATGTTGTATCAAGACTGCCCAAACGTGCCTAATTGTTTTTTTAATACATTTTCGAGTTCAGAACTGTGCACTCTCCTCAAACAATAGTATGGTATTTTTTCACTGTAATAGCTACTGTAAATTGGACAGTGCAGTTAGATTCACAATAAGTTAAGCTTTCTGCCAATATCAGATATGTCTACGTCCTGGAAAATTCTCTTGTTACTTACAACCTCATGCTAATCACATTAGCCTACGTTAGCTCAACTGTCCCGCAGGCGGGACACCAATCCTTTATAACTGAGCTAAGCACAGGCAATATCCTAGAGAAAAATCTGGTTCAGTCTGCGTTCCACAAGACCCTGGGAGAGGAATTCACCTTTCAGCAGGACCATAACCTAAAAACAAGGCCAAATCTATACTGGAGTTGCTTACCAATAAGACAGTGAGTTTTCCGGAGTGGCCAAGTTAAAGTTGACTTAAATCTACTTGAAAGTCTTTGGCAAAGACCTGAATTTTTTTTTTGACAGAGCTCGAAGAATTTTGAAGAGAATAGAGGTAAATGTTGCACAATCCAGGTGTAGAAAGCTCTTAAGAGACTTACCCAGAACGAGTCAGCTGTAGTCGGTGCTATAGGTGCTTTTACAAAGTATTGACTCAGGGTGTATCAACAACTTACAATTTGATTTGATTTGATTTTATATTTTATTTTCAATACATTTGCCAAAATAAATTAAAAATATGTTTTCCCTGTCATCATGAGGTATTATGTTTAGATGGTAGAAGAAAAAAGTCCTCACCTATTTTGAATAACAAGAAAATGTGGAATAGGTCAAGGGATATGAATACTTGCTGAATGTACTGTAGGCTGCGACTAGCTGGAGGAGGAGTGCTCTGGGAGGTTTGGTACACTGACCACTAGAAGGAGAGCACCTTGGCGGGGTGTAGCTGGTAGCCTGCGGAGGGGGTAGCAGGGAGCCAGCCTGCAGGTAGCCGATTGGCAGGTCATTTAGTAGACCATATGGTAGGCCTCCTGGTAGGATGCTTTATTGGCCACTTGGTAGGCCGGGGTGGCTGCTTGGTATGCTGCTACACTCCCCCATTGTGTTACCATCCCAGGATTTGGCATTATGCAAAATAGCTTAAAGTCTGATTCAGCTGGGTGGGAGTTAACACAATGGGTAGGTCTTCAAGAAAACAGGGAGATGGTAGTATTTGGACATTTTAAAACAGGCTTGGTCTTTATGGCTTCATTTATGGGTATGTGTTCCATGCTGGTTTGGTTTGAAAGGGGCTAGTTATTGCAGGTGTGTATATTTAAAGAGGTAGTCCGCCTCTTTCAGGTGGACGTGATTTGGTGTATTACATTGACTGAGGTATGTGGCGACCAATAAGTAGCAGACTCCCCTCCAGGTAGGAGGGGTTTTGTACACTAAGGCTGCGTTTAGACAAACAGCCCAATTATTATATTTTTTGCATTAATTGGTCTCTTAACCAATCACCAATCAAATATTTTCACTTCAGATCTTTTTCATTGCTGATCTGATTGGACAAAAGACCAATTAGTGAGAGAAAAAAATCTGAATGGAGCTGCCTGTGTAAATGCACCTTTAACAAGTGTACATGTGCACATAAGGAGAATCTCAATTGCATAGTCCACGAGTCCTCTCTCCTCAAAACCCATTGGATGAGAAAGCAAAGGGTCCCTCCTCTCTGACCTCTTCTAATGGGTTTAGGGGAGGCAAAAACAGAGGTGTCACAGTCTGTCCTTTTGAATCAGTCTTTACCTGCCAAAGTCATGTTACGATATATCTGTTATCCTGTTAGAGCTTTCATGCCTAATCCACTGCAGTGTTTCAGGTGCCACATTTATGGTCATGTCACACCAGTGTGTAGGAGGAAGATTCCAAGATGTGGGAAGTGTGCAGGAGGGCATGGGATAGAGGATTGTGTAGATTCTGTGGAAAAAGTTGTGCAACTGTAGGGGTGCCCATGTTGCTAGGTATTGGAAGTGTCCGGTGCGAGAGAGGCAGGTTGAGGCCAGAGTCAGAGTAGTGTCATAAGGTGAGGCTGTGAAGAAAGTAGTGGAGGATGGGTCAAGGGTGAGGGATCCTGGCAGGATCCCTGTGAGTAGTATATCTGTGCCAGCAAAGAGGGATAGACCAACAAGTGATATATACTTCAGTAACAAAAAATAGATGTTCTGGTGGCAACTGCAGAGAAGGATTTGGTTGTATGAGATTTGACTTCAGAAGAGTTACAGTGTGTGTTGGTGGTGGTGTCCCGTCCTCCCAGGCCGTTGGCATGTTGTAGGAGCAGATAGGGTCAAAGTAGTGGAATGTGCTAGTGGATTTTTAATGAGTGTGGGGTTAGTTGAAGGGTGTTTTTATTTGATTCAGTATTTTCTATCACAAAGTATAATGGATTTATACTATAGTCCAGTTGGATGCCAACTGCTGTTAAACAATTAAGATTCTTCCTTACAGGCATCTCAGGCTGGACATGGCTGGTGTTGGACCTCACTTGATACTCTGAAAAAGGATACCAAAATAATATATAAATAGGTGACAAAATACAGTCCAGTCTTTGGTAAAGTAAAGCCAGTCAACTTACCAAAGCCCATATCAAACATGGGATCAGCCTCACAAACACCAGTAACCAGCACAGTGTGTTATTCCTGTCCTACTCTCAGCATGGTCAATCAGAAGAACTTGGGTGGTGGCAATCTTTCTCACATGGTCAATCAGAAGAACATGGTCTTTTCTCAATTGTATACTCCTCACACCCTCCCTCTTCCTCAAAACCCATTGGAAGAGAAGATCAGAGGGGAGGGACCTCTGGATTTCTCATTCAATGGCTTTTGAGGAGGTGGCATGGATACAAAGAGATTGCAATTGAGATTCTCCATGTGTGAGGAAAGAGACACACCCAGAGTTGTGGCTGGCTCTGGATACCTTCTAAAAAGGTACCCAACAAACCATCCAAAAAGACACAACTAAAAACCACATGATTTTATTAACAAAAATTAGACCATTGTTTTTTCACATGTATCTACTCAGTCTTAACCCTATTGTCTATGGAAGTTACAAGTACACCGATGAACAAAAATGCATCAAGGGTTAAATACAAAAAGGAATTGCCAATTATATCCTCACAATTGACAGCTGTTCACATCTTGTGTGCAAATTACAGATATAACAGAGAATCTCACAGGTATTATCATGCCTAAGACTAGTCATTTTCAAGACAGAAGCCAATTCCAAATTGGAAGCTTTTGAAATAGAATGTAATGGCGTTTGAGAGTTCAGTTTTTCACTAGTATATAACCACTTCTACAATATCAGGTGTCAAAACGTAGTGAGTGGTGACAAATGTGGGACCAAGTGAATTTGTTTATTACAGTTCAGAAGTGCTGTGTCAGCTGCAGCTATGTTTAGAATGCACACTTATAGAACTGCCATTGACAAATTACAAACAGAAAAGGAAACTATAGACAAACAAAATAAACTGCCAAAGACATTTTTTTAATAAAAATACTTGACATGCTCCTGTGAATGAACTCAAGCATAGCCTCACACAAAAATTAACAAATACATTTTACATACACTCCACTTTCAAAAGCATAAAAACACCTACACAGAGGCACTTTACTAAGAAGTGAATACAAGCTGCAAAGTTCACAAACACAGATGGATTCACAGGAAGTAGTACACTTATAATAAAAAAGGAGATCTGTCATTAACGTGGGTTGATAATATACACTCACATTTAGTCCAATAGGGCTATTGGGTTACTCAGGGCTAAGAGTTTAACTAGAACGACAGGGGGTGTCCAGTGAGAAAGGACGTAAGAATACAACAGACATCTCAAATCACAGGTGTTTTCTGTGGCTTCAGGACTGCATAACAGCTCCACTGCTCCCTTCTATTGACCAGAAAGATTGATCATCTCACTTATGGTGAGGTTTAAACTATCTGGATGGTATATTTACAGTAGATTTCTTTCTCCGTGCACAGTAGAGTGGAACTCTATCCAAAATCTCAACACTTCTTCAGACAAGCTGACAATCAGGAGTCATGTTTCTGAATCCCCAACCAATGCAGGATAGCATATCTTTCCCCTTGCATTTAGACCGCGCAGTAGGGTCGGTTCACACATTAACCCTTGAAATTCTGTGCATGTTTCAGCTGAAATGACCAGCTGTGCATCTACAGACTAGGCATGCTCATCTAAGAACAGTTGGTTGGTTGCTTTAAAGGTGATGTGTTTTGTGCTTTAGTTGTCCCACCTACTCTTTTTGCGTTTTGGTGGATCTGGGACTGCAAAGCTGTCTTCCTCTCGGTCTCCTTTCCCCTCAGCTCTGTCCCCCCTTCCTTCACTCCCTGCCCTGTCTCCACTCTCCCTGTCACCTCTACAATCGTCTCGCTCTCTGTCCCTTCTACTTCCCTCTCCATTACGACTATCGCCATGGCGCCCGCTGCTGCCATGGCGATCCTTGTCCCCGTATCTGTCGCGGTCTGCGTGGCGGTCCCGCTCCCATAGCGGTCCCGCTCTCCCCCGCCACTGTGCCGCTCGCTCCTGTCTCTCCTGTCACGATAGTGGCCATCTCCATGGCGACTCCTGTCATCACCATGTCTGTCACGGGGCCCTTCCCTGGGTGAGGGTGGGGCGGCATTCCCCTGAGGAGCAGGGGCCTGGCTGTCTGACACAGAGCTCAGGGAGCCAGCGCTGGTGAAGCCTGCCATCTTGGTGCCCATGCCGAGGGCTGCTGGAGGGGCCATGGCTAAGGAGGGGGGCCCACGGGGCCGGTCTGGGCCCTCAGGGGCCCCGGTGGGGACGGAGCTCAGACTTCCAGCGCTGGTCCAGCCTGAAGAGCTACTGGACTTAGTGGTGAGTTTAGGAACCATGCCGGACGCCGCCACAAAGTGGTTCTTATACTGAGACTGAAAAATAGACAACGATTAAAGAGGGACTTCTAGACGTACAGAAATAATGAGAAAATGGGATAATTTAAAGCTGACAGAATAGATAGTGAATGACAGTTTAATTACCTGGAAGGCTGACTTCATTGCTGACATGCGGTCTCCCATGGCTCCGGTAGGCTTGCTGTAGCCCTCATAGTTACCCATGGCAGCACCACCACTACGCTCCTGGAGAAACAACAAAATGTCAAGAATTACCAAGAGTTACACTATTATGCCACTGATCTACCAACAAGATAAAACACTACAAATAACACCATTTATGTTACAAATAGACATGGCCAACTCACAGAACTTTCAGCTCCCAATCCTGGCCTCTCTTTGTAGCCCAGACCACCTCCTCCAATGTTTAGCTTCTTCCCTTTGCCACCCTTGAAGCGTGATTTCCTGAACCAGGGATTCTGAGAGGAATACATCAAAGGAGGTCAGTAAAGACATCATATAAAATGAACCTTTCCATAACCGTCCTCAATGGTCAGTCAGGGACATGTAGAATGGCTTACCTGCATTGCCAAGTCCATCAGCTCCTTAGAGACACTTTGATTGGCTCCCTCCAGGTTACGCACAAGGTCTCCTGCAAATGATGTGTCTTTCCTGGTGAGAAGGGTGTAGGCAACACCCTTTTCTCCAGCACGACCTGTTCGGCCAATTCGGTGTGTGTGTGTGTCGATATCCCGAGCCACGTCATAGTTCACTACTGTGCGTATTGAAGGGATATCCAGACCACGGGCTAGGGAGGAAATGGCAAAGAAGGAGTGAATGATAGAATGACAAGTATGTAGGAGCACTGGAATTCAGGCAAAAACTATCAAATCATTGTCAGTGTCTGTGTAATCATACACAGATCTCTGATGATTGGAGCGTTGTGCCACATTCATTCCCCACCCCCTCGTCTGCAGCCCACCCCCACCTCACCTGCCACGTCGGTGGCCACCAGCACGGGCAGACTCTTCTTCTTGAAGTCAGCGATGACCTTGTTCCTCTCACTCTGGTCCATGTCTCCGTGCAGCAGGCCCAGGCTGTGGCCCTCCTGGGTCAGGTTGGTGGCCAGCTCTTCACAGTTGGCCTTCTTGGTGACGAAGATAAGTACAGAGCCAGAGGAGGTAAACTCCACCAGGCGGCGGGTCAGCCAGCCCCACTTCTCCACCCCACTGGGCATGATCTCCACTACCTGGGTCACATCCTCATTGGCCTGGGGAGGAAGGATGGAGGATTGAAGAGCATTAGATGACTAAACTCCAGAAAATGTTCTGCCGCCAGCTGGTTGACTGTTCTGGCAATGTAGAACTTTAAATAAATGATAGAAGTGGCAATCAGAGGGTGTTAGAAGAGCCACGGGTCTGACCTCCCCGATGTCTCCCTGCACCACGCGGATGGGGTCCACCAGGATATCTCTAGCCAGCCTCTCAATCTTCTTACGGAAGGTGGCGCTGAACAGAAGAGCTGTGAGGACAGGAGTCAAGTTAAAGTTCATAGGATGGGGAAGTCTTGTCTAAAGCCTCTAACAAGTGTACATGCACACATACACACACTTACTCTGTCGATCAGGTCGGACATGGCTGGCAATGGATCTCACTTGATACTCTGAAAAAAGTTTGCAAAAGTATATGATATAAATAGGTGTCAAACCATCTTCAGTGAACAATCTTCTGGGCCTAGTGGTCATTGGGAACAAAAGAAAGAAGGGAAAGCCAACTTACCAAAGCCCATATCAAACATCCTATCTGCCTCATCAAACACCAGGTATGTCACTCTCTGCAGAGAGGTGGCCTTCTTTTTCACATGGTCAATCAGACGACCCTGTGTGAAGAACAACATCCACAACCCAATAAGTGAAATGACCTCAGGGGATTATTTTCCTCCAATACATAAAGACTAAACACAGTCTACCACAGTGATTGTCAACTAGAGCTCATACCGGGGTGCACACAACAATCTCTGCCCCCTCCTGAAGAGCCTTGGCCTGCTCCCACATGCTGCCTCCTCCATACACCGCCACCGAGCGCAGGGAGTAGGCTTTCCCAAAACGCTTACACTCCGCATGGATCTAGGGAAGCATAACCATCATTTTCAGGGGCCCAATCAACTTTTTGTCATGGAAATGTTTTGTTCCTGACCCATCTCTCCCTGGCTGTCTTACCTGCTGACAGAGCTCCCTGGTGGGGCACACGATGACTGCAATGGGCCCCTCTCCAGTCTCCAGTTCCTTCTGGTCCATGATGTGAACTAGCATGGGCCAGATGAAGGCTGCAGTCTTGCCACTACCAGTTTTTGCAATGCCAATCATGTCACGCCCACTCAGGGCAATGGGAACTCCCTACAGGACAGATGGGGAAGAAAATACAGGTGAGGCCAATTTGCTACTAAAGCAATATGAAAGTACCAAACAAAAGACCTAGGAAACAAGCTGCTTAGGTACCTGGCACTGAATAGGTGTTGGCTGAGTGTACTCCGACTTGCGGATTATGTGCATCAGCTGCTCGTCAAACCCAAAGTGGGCGAAGCTGGTGGAGAGTTTAGGAGGGGCGGCACCAGACACCTGCAAAGTCAATGAAGCAAAATAAATAGACAAGGCTTTTGATTAAAGAGACAATGGGATCATACAACAGTTGTCTGTAAGTGGTATGTTGGCTAGGATTGTGTGGTTGGGTTTAGATGTGGTTGTGTGTGTGCGTGTCCTTCTCCAGACACTTACCCGCAGGTTGAGTTTGTGTCTCAGCTCAAACACCTCTGTGCCTGTCAGGCTGAGAAGCTCCTCATGCTCGTTGTAGAAGTTCCTCTCAAAAGGTGGGTAGTCAATCTATAAGGGGATGACATAAATGTATGACCTCAGACACAAAATAAAATAAAAAATCCAATTGACAAGATAACATAACTTCCTGCCTCTTGGCTCAGATAGGTGCAGTATGCAGCTGTTACCTCAGAGTGGTCCATCGGGGGCAGGGGCATGATGATTTTCTTAGTGGTGGGGGCAATGGGATTCCCATCACTGTCATAGTCTATGTTCTCATCCTCGTCCTCTGCGGTCAGCCCAGCTGTGGGATTCTCTGCCATGTAGCGGAAGTAGGCTTCCTGCACAGAGCACAGCCGCATGAGTCAACCAGGGTCAGCTTAAACGCCTAATGTAGCACACATTCATGCAGGCACTCTTACCACTCTCATAACCGGGGGATATACATTCAAATACAGTCAACGGCAAAATGCTCTGATGATCACCCATATCAATGTCAGAGTCTCAGCCATTTGATGTTTTAACACTCAGTTTAAACCAGTGTTTGCGTTATTTGGCCTGAAATTGATCAGTGTCAGATTTTATAACCCCCCTTCACAAAGTAGTAAGAACAGCAACAGTTAATAGTAAACATTCATTACAGTATGGCATATTTGAAAAGAGATGATAAACTATTAATCAACATGCTTAGTTTAGGCATGGGTATATTAAAAATATATAATTGACACCACAAGTATGCATGTAGATATCCAAGAAGGATAGGGCGAAGGATTCAACCTGCAATTGGGTTTGTTAGCATAGTGTGAGAGAGCGATAGAGTAAAAGAGAGAAAAAAAGAGCAAGAGATGTGGTAGGTGGTGAGACTTGGCCATAGATGGGTCAGGAGGGGAGGTTGGGGTCTGGAGGCTCTCTGATCAGTAGTAAATTAGGAACGTTGGATGGATCACTTACTTGTTCATCTTCCTCTTCAATGTCATCACGTATACCCCTGTAAAAACAAGCGGAGAAAAAAAAAACTTCCCTGCGACTTGTTTGTTCACCCATGATTCCCCACAACCTGTCTAATGTCACGCTTATCCCCTCCCTACAAAGTCGCCATGCAAGGCAGGCTTGATTAGTTACCTACAGTATGGACCAACTGGGAAATTTAAGGTAATTGAATGGCAAGACAGATTATTTAAAATGAGACATATTTCTGCTCCACAGTGGTGAATGATTGCAGTTGAAGTGGGAACTTTATATCTACAGTATCTTAATAACATGCTAGAGTTTTGGGATGAGAATAGATTAATAATTTTGACACTTGACTAATAACCATGGAAATATGTGCAAATCAATACACAGGTGAATGGGAAGAATATACTACACCTGCTTGCCTGGTGTCCTTGAATAGGGCCTTTGCTAATAATAGTTTTGCTTATATTATTGACAAGGTCATTTTCAAGGCCCTAAGCTTAAAGGGTAGAAATGAAGGGATCTTACTTTTCAGCCTTCTTTTCCTTCTCTTTTTCCTCCAGTTTCTTCATGTCTTTAGCTGCTTGGTCCTAGAGCAGACAAGAGGGTGAACAATAAACCCTCTGCAATATTTCCCAAAAGCTCTGTGACAATAACCCCAGATTTTAAACAGACAAACTATGGAGAAAATGTGTATATTCCAACATGATCCAGGTCTAAGAGGGGAATCCATGACTCACCTCCACTTGGGCCATGAAAGCATCCAGAGGATCATCCTCACTGTCTGAGCCCCCTCCAGACTGGAATTGTTGCCGTGTGGGGGAGTTCTCAGCTGGGATATATGGCAAATCTGTGCTGCTTGACTCCTCTTCATCATCTTCAAAATACCTGGAAATGGGTTAGGAAAGTTATCACCAGTCAAATGTATTGAAATCAATGTAATACATCCTGCATAACTGGTTGATCATACAGCATACGAAGCACACCAAACCCAACCCTAAAGGAAAAATTAGTCTATACTCACGCATTCTCTTCATCAAAATTTGCTCTTTTTGTTCCTATCTTGTAGAATGCAGGGAGTTGCTGGTTCTTGCCATAACCTCCAGCTGTCCCTGCGCCTCCGAAGGACGTGTGGGATTTCTGAGGCACGTGAGTTCTTCTTTCTTTCCTCCTCCTCCTCCTCCACCACCACCACCACCACCACCACCACCAGGGAAAATCCTCCAAACCCGAACCCTCGCTTACCACTTGGGCCACCCTTGCTCCAGTTCATAGCTGTCCTACAGAAGTAAGGGGAAAATAAAATAATCACATTTGGTATTTGACTGTTGTCGATTGCTGTTGCATTCCAGTCCATTCATCGCAGGCCTTGTGTCACCCACAAACGTCTGCTAAATGCTAATCATCTCGTAAATCACTGTCTGGGGGATGTCAAAGATTATCTGTGGCTTCTGGCAAATGAAAATAAAATATCGCATTAATCTGTGTCTAGCTAATGTTTGGATCTCATTAATTGGCTAAATTAAACTAGCTAACGTTAGCATGCTACGCTTCTCTAGGGCCGCAGCAGCACGACGAAGAAGTGGGTGTGTGACAAATGATTGACTGAGCAAATATGGCTTGTCAAAGGATATTTGCAAAATCAGTTAAACCTAGTGTACGTTAAACACTATAAACTAACCTCATGGATTCATGTACTGTTTATTTACCTGTTTTCACCACCAAGAAAGATCTGTTTACCACTGCCAAATCTCACAGCGCGACTCGAAAGTGTTTTGCGTCATTACCGTGTGTAGACGTAGATTACGCGCGACGGATTGCTTCTCACAACAACGAACCAATCAACGCAAACATGTGACATTAGTTACCGCCCCTTTTCGATAATAGTTGTTTGTTGAGAATGGTAGCTAACAAACTCACTTCACCAGATATTAGCTAGCTATTTCTTCAAGTTAATATACAGGTAGGTTACTAGCTATCGTGGTTTATATAGCTACTAAGCCAATCTGTGTTGTTTAATGTAATGAAAAAGAGCCACGCTAACGTTATTTAAAAAAAATTTTTTTTTACATAGCCATATGTTACTTTAGCTAGCTAACGTTAGCTAGTAGTCCTGCTAATAAAATGTTTTTGGGCCTATCTATTATACTATTTGTGAAATGGATTTCACATTAACATTACAACTTAAATGATTCTATAGGCAGGTTATAGTTAGCTACATGTCTTGTTCATAGCGAAGTAACGTTAACGTGTTTCCTTTCCTCTGTTACTGTGTTAGTATTTATTTTGGAGGTATTTTTTCTGGATGGGGTTTCAGCGGTTCTAGCTGCCACAACCGACTGATCCATGTCTTTTCTGGTGAGTGAACTCTGTCAGCGCTCCCCTGCCTGTTGACGTCAGAGCTCAGTCTAGAAAATATATCAAATACTTGTGCTGAATCCTTACCAGTCAGAGTCACAGCAATGATCAGTTATTGGAGAAGTGATTGACCTGTGGTATCTGCACTATCTGTTTCTTTCTTTCTCCCTCTCTCAATCCCAGCGTTGGGTCTCAGAGAAATTGAGTGTGGAGAACCTGAGGGATTTTGAGTTTTTTGGAGGTAAGATCAAGGTTATGTTGAAAAAGCTTCCCAAATCAACTGCTGCTTACAAACAAGACCTATCATCAGCTATGAAGTTGCCCAACCCACATACAGGACCTGCTAGCTATATCCTATGTGCAGCTTTGCTTTCAAAACAAGATATTGATTGCACAGTTTTTAAAAAGCAACACACTCTAACAAACAATTGGCATAATACAATTTAAACCTTCTGGAATTCAATCAGCATTGGTTCTTTGGCAATATGTGGCTGGATACCTCTGTCTCCGATATAGATTCAGGACACCTAAGATCTACTGCTTGCTTCAATGTTCTGCAGATGTCAAATGTATCACTGTATGTTACATGTGTGCATTGAAGAGAGTTTGTTCCAGTGTGATGTCTCCTTGTCTGTCAGACTTGATCAATGCAAATGTGCAGCCTCAGAATACTGCATGTCAGATTAATATTCTGTTGCGCCATCGGTCTTTGTAGTAGATACGAAGTTGACATGATACCTAGGTCAAATATTTATTAAGGAAATCATATTTTAAGGGTAACAAGTGTGGTGGCGATGAGGCATGTTCAAAGAGCTGTTTCTACAGTATGTAGGTCTTATTAGACTAACATAAACACTGTCAATTTATCAGTGGTTGAAGAATCGGTTTACATAGAGAGGAACTGAATTGCTGGGGAGGGGTGGCTTCACTATCAAGCTTTGCATTATCTTAATATTTCTGTGCGCTCAGCTCACATTGCATAATTGTTCTGTGTTCGTTCATACGCTTGATTTCAAGTTTGGTTTTGGCTGCTTCCTGTTCCCATGGCAATGCATAATCACTCAATCCCGCTAGACTGAATCCTCAGATTCCTCACTGATTTAACAGATGCATTGAGGTATCTAATTAGCCTAAACTGAATCCTCCATGTTATGGGAGCCAGCTAGCAGCATTGATCCGACTCCTGCAACAAACACCACATGCTGTACTTTACACTTAGTGTACCTAATGGTTCCTGAGCTGCTCTAAACACAGATCCTTCTCTTGTGTGTTGTGTTTGTCATTGATGTGGTTTCTCTACCACAGAGCAAGCTCAGGGAAACTCTCACAGGAAAGTAAGTGTGGTACTCCAGTCACTGCTCTCGATCGTTCCATCTGCCTGTGTGTGAGGGTGGAGCCAACGTGAATGAATTCACAAGCCCTGTGTGCTTTTGTGCATGGGCATCTGATTCACAATGCTGTGCTGTGTGCTTTGTATTTTAAGGCCCATTCTACTTCACCCACCAGGGTTTCCTATTGGGGGAGTTGGGAGATTGGTGGAGTTCACAGTAGTGATCCTCTTGATGAGACATGGTTGGGTTGGAGGAGAGAGCAACTGAGGTTGTCAAGTCTGATGAAAAAAATATGTGATCAGTATAAGTGGACAGATGGATCACCCCATTAATACTACGTGTTACCTGATTGCTCCATCGGTTGCTCCAGAGATCAAAACAGTCCTTCCTGATTCATAAAGTTGACCACAGTTTGTGTCTTTTAGAGTGGGCAATGATGGGTCATCCATAATTACCTGGCTTAATTGACCTCCACTTGTCTTTTACGGCTGTCACGGAAAACGGCTGTTTGGTCTCAACTGACCGATAATCTCCCTGTAAAGCCAGCCTTAATGGTCCCTTAGGAACCTCAGCTTGGTCTTAACATGGTGTTACTATTTGATATATATGGTTTCTGTTGTTCTTCACTGAAAGTTTACTAATTTTGACCAAGCCTGTTTCATGTTTGTGAAGTAGTTTAAGTCCTGTGTGTTCACTGTAGTTCTCCCTTACTAGAAAGCAGAGGGCATGTAGGTGGGTGGTGAGAGGGTTTGAGCAACTGGTCATTTGTTCATGTCTAATGTGTCACTGTTGTGGAAATCTCTGGATCCACCAATGGTTGTGAACTGGAGTTGAATGGAATGGATAGAGTTCCATGTGTTCCATTTTTGGCAATGCATGGCAACCCCATCTGAGTGATTTAAAGTGATGGGCATCTACCTCGCAATGCTGGCTGGAAATTGGTAGATAAATGGTTATTAAGAAGTTACTGCATTTAAAACATAAATAAATAACCTACCTACAGTTGAAGTCGGAAGTTTACATACACCTTAGCCAAACACATTTAAACTGTTTTACACAATTCCTGACATTTAATCCTAGTTAAAATTCCCTGTCTTAGGTCAGTTAGGATCACCACTTTATTTTAAGAATGTGAAATGTCAGAATAATAGTAGAGAGAATGATTTATTTCAGCTTTTATTTATTTCATCACATTCCCAGTGGGTCAGAAGTTTACATGCATTCAGTTAGTATTTGGTAGCATTGCCTTTAAATTGTTTAACTTGGGTAAAACATTTCAGGTAGTCTTCCACAAGCTTCACACAATAAATTGGGTGAATTTTGGCCCATTCCTCCTGACAGAGCTGGTGTAACTGAGTCAGGTTTGTAGGCCTCTTTGCTCGCACACGCATTTTCAGTTCTGCCCACAACTTGTCTATGGGGTTGAGGTCAGGGCTTTGTGATGGCCACTCCAATACCTTGACTTTGTTGTCCTTAAGCCATTTTTACACAACTTTAAGTATGCTTGGGGTCATTGTCCATTTGGAAGACCCATTTGCAACCAAGCTTTAACTTCCTGACTGATGTCTTCAATATATCCACTTAATTTTACATCAATTTTACATTTTACATGCCATCTATTTTGTGAAGTGCACCAGTCCCTCCTGCAGCAAAGCACCCCCACAACATAATGCTGCCACCCCTGTGCTTCACAGTTGAGATGGTGTTCTTTGGCTTGCAAGCCTTTTTCCTCAACATAACGATGTTCATTGTGGCCAAACAGTTCTATTTTTGTTTCATCAGACCAGAGGACATTTCTCCAAAAAGTACGATCTTTGTCCCCCTGTGCAGTTACAAACCATAGTCTGGCTTTTTTATGGGAGTTTTGGAGCAGTGCCTTCTTCCTTGCTGAGCGGCCTTTCAAGTTATTTTGATATAGGACTCATTTTACTCTGGATATAGATACTTTTGTACCTGTTTCCTCCAGCATCTTCACAAGGTCCTTTGCTGTTGTTCTGGGATTGATTTGCACTTCTTGCATCAAAGTACATTCATCTCTAGGAGACAGAACGCGTCTCCTTCCTGAGCGGTATGACGGTCCCATGGTATTTATACTTGCGTACTATTGTTTGTACAGATTAAAATGGTACATCCAGGCATTTTGAAATTGTTCGCAAGGATGAACCAGACTTGTGGAGGGCCACCATTTTTTTTCTTCTGAGGTCTTGGCTGATTTCTTTTGATGATGTCAAGCATAGAGACACTGAGTTTGAAGGTAGGCCTTGAAATACATCAACAGGTACACCTCCAATTGACTCAAATGATGTCAATTAGCCTATCAGAAGCTTCTAAAGCCATGACATCATTTTCTGGAATTTTCCAAGCTGTTTAAAGGCACAGTCAACTTAGTGTATGTAAACCTCTGACCCACTGGAATTGTAATACAGTGAAATAATCTTGTCTGTAAACAATTGTTGGAAAAATTACTTGTGTCATGCACAAAGTAGATGTCATAACTGACTTGCCAAAACTATAGTTTTGTTAACAAGAAATTTGTGGAGTGGTTGAAAAATGAGTTTAAATGACTGCAACCTAAGTGTTTGTAAACTTCCAACTTCAACTGTAAGTTTAGGCCAACACCCCGTAGGGCTCTACAGTGGTACCATTTTGGTCACATATGCATCAAAATATTTTACTATTACCTGGAATTTTAATTTGGGAGCACCAGTGCTTTTGTAATTGTTGTCATTAATACCTCAAATATTTTTAATTGTGCTCCTTGTAAAAACTTTTTTTTTTGTAGCATAGAGCCCTGCATACATTTTTTTTCCAGTCAAACATTTTGACAGTGATGACAGTGAAAATAGTTTTTTCTGAGCATCTTTTAAGACTGTTATTGGATCCCTATTTTCATCTTTTGAGATGATACTCGAGATGCTCACGTCTCCGCCCAACAATGTGAGTCATTGTTCCAAAGGCGGGAAGGCAGGAAACAAGTTTAAATCCAAAATAAGCCCATAGAAACACATTGGGCTCATTTTGGACACATTTTGGTGAGAGTGCAACCTCTTGCTTCGCCTCTTCCTCTCTGAACACACTCATTTATTATTTTAGGGTACCCACTCTGCATGTGTCTTACCATGAGCGTTAATATTTCAAGCACTATGGTGTAATGAGGTTTGGAGAAGGCATGATTCATAAATGATGTAGCTTCTTGCTTATAATTTGCCACCAACAGAATTCAAACCTGAAGTTAATGTTCTCCACTCAGGTTCCACAAGTACAGCTCGTACACACTCTGTTCTGTAGTCTGACTGTATATGATTTAGCATCAACCATCACATCTGACCAAGCCTTTGCAGGCCACTCTCACAATGCCACAAGTAATGCCCAACACTAAGGGCCAATTTAGGCTATCATTTTCAACGCTAACTCCTTCCCTGCTGCCCCCCCCAGGCCCATGAAGACAGCCACGAGAGCCTGACCTCAGTCCCACGGCGGGACACCATGGGAAGCTTCCTCCCCGACAGCAGCGCCTATGAGCTCCTGACCATCATCGGTCAGTCAGTCTCAGGCTTCCAACCCCAGTGACTTGGCTGCCAAGGCGCTTGTGTGTTTGTTGTTGAATACATTGTTTGTGCTCCTGTCTCTAGTCTAATTTGGGGTGTTTTGCTGTGCTAGGTCGAGGCCTGGAGGACTTGATGACCGTCAACCTTGCCAGATACAGACCCACAGGGGAACACGTAGCAATCCGTCGGATTGACCTGGAGTCCTGCACCAATGAAATGGTCAACTACCTGCAGGTCTGGACCTGTCACCATCCATCTGTCACATTTCCCTTTGCCTCTGCCAGGCAGACAGACATCAGTCAAATCATCATTGCCTTTATATCCCTCTTTCACTCCTCCCCTCTGAATACATTAATCCCTTGCTTTATGACATCACCTGTTATGTAATCTAATCTCCCTCTCTGTCCATTTAAACCTAACCCAGTCTAATCTCTGTCTCTCAGGCTGAGCTCCATGTATCTAAGCTGTTCCACCACTCCAGCATCCTGCCCTACAGGAGCATCTTCATAGCAGAGAACGAGCTGTGGGTCATCTCTCCCTTCATGGCCTATGGTGAGGATTCAGACAAAGCACTGACTGTAACACTACACCACTCTGGTCCTAGTCAAATGTAGTCCAAGGCTAAATGTAGACCGGAGGACTCTAGTTACCATTCTCACATTAAGGTAATTTGTCTCTACCTAACCCTACTATTCAGTCCTCTGCTCTCTCTCTGACTAATGTAGTGTCTAACATGTCCTAGGGTCAGCCAGAGACCTGATCAGCAGCCACTTCACTGATGGGATGAATGAGCTGGCCATCGCCTACATCCTACTGGGCATGCTCAAAGCCCTGGACTACATCCACCACATGGGCTATGTACACCGGTAAGTACAAAGTACACACAAGCCCAGGACTTTTCATGCAGGATTGTGACATGGCGTCTAATTTTGTGTGTTTAGGAGCGTGAAGGCCAGCCACGTGTTGATCTCGGTAGACGGTCAGGTGTGTATGTCTGGTCTGAGGAGCATCATCAGTCTGATCCGTCACGGCCAGCGGGCCAGAGTGGTCCATGACTTCCCCCAGTACAGCATCAAGGTGCTTCCCTGGCTCAGCCCAGAGGTGCTGCAGCAGGTAACTCCATACCACACCTGGCTAACATACAATACCTTGCTTTTAAACTATAATGCCTTAATTTGTTTATCGGTCAACCCTGGTGTGTGTCAGAATCTGCAGGGATACGACTTCCGGTCAGACATCTACAGTCTTGGCATCACAGCCTGTGAGCTAGCCAATGGACATGTGCCCTTCAAAGACATGCCAGCCACACAGGTGACTAGTGGCCAGATCAACCCCATCTTTATTCTGAAAGATCTATATTCTGCTCCTCAATTGACTGGTATCTCTCTCCATTCCTCTTCCTCCCCCCTGTCCTCTTCGGTCCTCTTGTCTTTAGATGTTGCTGGAGAAGCTGAACGGAACAGTCCCCTGTCTGTTGGACACCACCACCATCCCCCCAGAGGAGCTGACCATGAAGCCCTCCCGCTCTGGAGCTGACTCTGGGATCTGTGAGGGCCCCAGCACCGGAGGGGCCCACCACTCTAACGGAGAGCCCTCCTCCTCTGGGAGCCACCCCTACAGTCGTACCTTCTCTCCCCACTTCCATGCTTTTGTGGAGCTGTGTCTCCAGAGGGACCCAGAGAAGAGGTGAGCCACGCCAAGCTAGGCTGCTGGTCCTCACATTGAGTTTCTTATGAATTTTAGCTAATTTAATTGTTTATTCTCCCCCCTCAGACCCTCAGCCAGTGCTCTCATTGGTCATTCCTTCTTCAAACAGGTGAGTAGGATCTAGTTCCTCCCCCTCAACATCAATGTACAACATTTTAAGTCATATAATGGCTTCATTCAGTCACACACTTGATTATTAGAATCCCAATGAGATTTATTTCCATTCTTCCCTAGATCAAGCGTCGGCCATCGGAGGCTCTGCCTGAGCTATTCCGGCCCATAACGGGCTTTGAGAGTACCCAGCCTCAGGACGCTGCCTCTGGACTGGCCAGCCTGGAGTCTGGCCTCAGCCACATGGATGTGGATGACTGGGACTTCTGACCACAGAGGAACAGGAAAGAGGTGTGTGTTGTAACCAAGAGAACAGGAGATGCTCTGAGAAGACTTCAGACTGGATTTATGCTTTGTTCTTATTAAATGGCCCATGTAAATAATTCAAACTAAGCAGTTTCTCCTCCCTTTGACTGGGTTTAAAAGCCAGCTACCATCTCACCTCCTTGTCTAAAAGATGCATGAGCAGACAGACCTTTGCATTGACTGACACCCAATTCCTCTCACGCACACATCTCTCCAGATCTACTAAAGCTCTGGACCCGTCGAAGAACCGTATGGGGGAGTATGTCCAGTCAGCTCTTTCACTGGTCAATGGAGATATTCCATTAAAGGTAGAGCAGAGAGACTACTTGAGCTGTACTTGACCCATCTGTTGACATTAAAGACCAGGAACTGACCACATTACCAAGGGTTGATCCAATCAGCCATCTAGCCAGCACAACAGATGGAAGATTCCAGAAGTTTGTCCAAGGCTATCACGAACCAGACAGTGTTTGCATTTCCTCACAGCTGTTCATACAGAACCATCAGTTTTACTGGAGGGAAGAAAAAAATCTGTTTCTACCTGAAACCCTAAACTGAAGATATCTTCAGTTAACACTAGACTGTGCCAACTGAGGTCCATGTATTTGATTAACCTTCCTGTTATTGACCATTTTTGTCCTGCAAAAAAAGTGAATGTTACAATGGTGCTTGTTTCAGATAGTTTGTCTGGGTTTCAAGAAGGGAAAGTGTTGGGAGTGTCAACTATTTTACTTGATAATAAATACCTTTCACCTCCGGGCTCTCACTGTCATTGTAAGTAATCAGTCAACTATTTAAAAATCAAGTTTTATTCCGGAAGGATTGACAATGAAACAACAGTGAAGAGACAGACACTGATGAAATTGGACAGGTACTGTATTTACAGTAGGTTGCTAATCTTCTTCATCAGAGGGTGGCTGGTCTAGCATGGCTTGGTGTTTGGCGATCTTGGCTGCCAGCTCTGTAGAGAGAGAACATTTAGGGCTACTGCCTGGAGCTTATTAACTCAACTCAGCCTTACACAGCCACGGGCCTGAATATTCCAGCAGTGAGCTTTTTCTATTTGACTGACTAGACTAGTCCTTTACCCGATGTACATAATCTCTTGCCTGTCTACCAAAACTCCTTGCTCCAGCCAAACGCCACGCCATTGAACATGAGTTTCTGGAGCCGTGTACCTCCCCAAGATTCCTAGAATGGAAATACATTCTTGACTGTCTGATTGGTCCCAGAAACCTATGGTTGGGCCAGAACACACATGGGTAAAGCAACATTTAAAAATGTGTCATTGGTTCTCTGATTGGTTAGAGATGATCCAATTGCTGATGACTTGTTTTGTACAACACCACCATTTTAGCGTCACAACAAACAACTTCAATGATTGTGGTCTCAGACTGAAGTATGTAGCGGACGATAGAGCAGAGGAATTCAGCTTGAGTCAGGCAACATAAGCTCCATGGTTAAAAACAAACTACTGTAGCTTTGTTTTGTTTTCTTAGCTCAAAGTGATGCTTTGGGGGACCATCCAAGACCTAATGTTCATGCCATACCACTATACTGACCATGGTAATTGAGATGCATTATCCTCACCTTTAGCTGGGTTGAAGACTCCGTTGGTCTGGACGTTACACACATAGCAGCGCTGGGACTTGCGGTAGTGCTGAAGAGCACAGGTCTCACAGAAGTAGTGCCGACACCTGCGGGAGACAAGACATGAGTGGTTTGATTAGCTGGAAGTTTCTCTACACACAATTAATGGTGAAGGAGTTCTTAAGGAGCATTGTCTTACTTGGTGATGACAGGGTTCTTAAAGGACTCTCGGCAGATGAAGCATTTGAAGGGCATGTCCTCCTCGTCACTGCTCACCTCGTAGTTCTCATCATCTACATACAGACCACACATTACTGAACAGCTGTATCACAACTCTAATCTGATTCATCTTAAATCTACACAGCCCTGTGTTTCTCCCCTGTTGTGAACTCACCGTTGGCCCCATAGCGCCCCTCATCCAGCTCCCTCTCAATCTGCCAGCCATGTTTGTAGTCTGAGCGGTCATGGAGGAACTTGCAGCTGTCTAAGGAGGGAAAAGAAACACACAAAGGAAGAGACTTCCACAGATGATTAATTCAAGTTGGGAAAGGAGGACCTATGCAAAGCTCGACATTGGGGGAGGCAACCTTCCAACAAAGTCCTTCACCTCCAAAGCCACAGAAGCCAGTCTCTTTGTAGTCCTTACAGATGTCTGGCTGGTAGTCCCACCTCACTGTGGCCCTCAGGTGCTCTGGGGCCCGGATTGGGCCCTTCCTGACAAAAGAAAAGAGAAAATAGTGATGATGCAAAAAAAACAATTAAAACTTTCCCCAAGACATTTCAACTTTACTCTGTCACATAACATGCATCCACACCTGACCATGCCAGATGATGCATTTCCCATGGTGGAGTCTTTGGGCTTGATGTGCTTTTTGTAGTTGTTCATTCCTCTGTAGATCTTATCATCCTCTTTACCGGTCAGCTCCTGGTGAGGGAGAGGATAGAAACCCTTATTAAGCATTTGCGGACCAACACTGTTCCAATTTACAACAAAACTGGGGAAGAATGCAAATGATACAATACTAAGATGTAGATACACGAAGGAAACAAGTTCCTCCAACAAGAGATAGATGTCTTGCCTCCTGGATCTTCTGACTCCTCTCAAAGATGGCCTGAGCATCATTGTCCTTTGCTGTGTCCAGCTCATAGATTGCAGTTGCTCCCATGTCATCTGGCCCCTCTGGTTTCTATACACAGTGAAGGGAGGAGGACGAGATTGATAGCTTTATACAGGGCTGAGCAATAAATAAATACAAAATGTTAATAGATTAATGGGTAGAGAGGTCTTTTTCAAAATAACTCACCGCTGACCGTGTGGACTTGTAAGCCACAGTGACTTTCTTTTTTTCTTTCTCCTCGTCACTTTCAGCAGATGACACCTCCTCTCTCTACTTTTTTTTGTCTGGGGAGAAGAGAATAATGATTTCACACTATAAAAAATGTTTCGTATAAAGACTGATTCGTTTGTAGTCAGAGTCATGCGACGTTACCCTTTGAATCATAGGGTTTGCTGAACCAGTCTTTTTTTCTTTTCTGACGACGGCATTCTTGTCTTCGTCACTGTTGCCATCTGACAATGGAGGCAATGAGGCAAGCATCAGCATGTGAGTGGGACATTTCCGTGTTTACAGTACTCGGCCACTTGCAAATCATTTCCATGGCTTGGGTGTTTTATAGTTGGCAGTAGTTTTGTTTTTACTTAGCCCAATCTGAACGCCTTACTAAATAAACTTCAAATGTTAGCTAACTAGGTTAGTTCGCCACTATAGCTAGATCGAGGACTATTACTAATAGCCATTGTTTTCATGCACAATGCAGTCTTTTTGTTAGCTTTGAAACAACACTGAGCTGGACTCAAACACTGTAAGCTCACCTGTGTCGCTGTCACTGGCTTTTCTCTTCCGAGCGTTGCATTTTTGGCAGATTTTTTAAATAGAAAAGTACAGGTTGCCTTGGGTTCCCCTGACTCCTCCATCTTTCATTCTGTTTACAAAAAAATGGTGACGTTCGATTTTAGAGCGACCTCTAGCGTCGAGGAGTCACAATCATTTGGCACAGTATTCCACCTTGTGGCCAATTATCTACAGCACAACATATACAATTAAGTAGACTACATTTGCATTTATTTCATGCCAATTTCTAATTGTTTTATTACATATTATCTGTACATATGTTGTGGCGCAACTAAATAATATCCTTTTCTATAGTATTATAAAACCAAAGCACATTATGATAAAATGTAGGATTATTAAATGATGGGATATTTTATGTAGGCTAAATCAACATATGTGCATTGGGTATCTTGATGCAGAGGGTATTTTAATTATACTCTCTGTTTATTCTCGACCCTGCACAACTCCATCGTTGTGCGTCAACGTAGAACCCACTAATTAAGCATCAGCTTCTCGCGGAGAACTGAGAACACCGTAATATATGGCATAGGCCTGCGGAGGGAGGGGTCTTGGTGGTGCTGGGTTACCGGAAGGCTCCGTACCGCTGCTGAATGGAATCCGGCTGTGTCCGAAAAGCAATGGCTATGGGTTTGAAATCGAAAAAGGCATCTTCTCGGAGCGTCGGCGTGGAGCGAAAAAATCTCATCACCGTATGCAGGTAAACACAAGGGAGCAAATGTTTCGTGTGGTTGGCAGGTCATGTTAACCACACATATTAGTTAATGCATGCATGGAAATAAATGTGTAATGGCTAAGGCTACAATGTATTAAGCGTTGTTCCAAATCATATATTATCATAAGAAAACGAAAAGAAAAACAAAGGCAACATATTTCACAGCTATGGGCACTGTGGTAGCCTATACATTAGGCTACTTGGGGAAATTTAAATGGATAAACGTTTGATGTTTTTTTAAATCTTGGTAAATAACGGCGAGAGAGAATCAGAACGCCTAACAAATAAACAGCCACATATGCGGTTTCACCTTGGTGGACACCCGGCTGTCTCCGCCGCTATGTCGGCCTATTTGAAAGGAAAGAGGATTAAATGGGGTGTGTGAGGCCTATGTTAGAGAGGGCATTGGTCCACCAGAATTCCCCAGGTCGGTGATATGGCAATGACGACACCCTTCTTTGAGCGAGGACATTATTTACCGCTTATAGAAATGCGTCTCCAAGATAATGACATCACAGTGAAATCGGATGTTTATTATGGTCATTGAATGCTACTGTGCTGTACTCATTATGTACTAATAACACCCGGAGGTATTTCACCCCGTGGCCTGAGAGAGCTCTCAGAAAAAAGTATAGACCTACAACAGTTTTGCCAGCTCATCTATACCAGAGTAACTGATACATACAGCTGATACTGCTGATAATGTAATTGCATAGTAGTCATACCCCTGTGGCTGGTTGTCATGGGAATGCTATTTGATAACTTGGTGAAGGAGAAGTTATGTTTTACCCAATGTAGGCTAATGTATCATCAGTGTTCCATCCTAGAATATTCCTATTTGTAAATGCATAATTAATGTGAATACTTCATGATGATAAACATTTGTTATGTAAATTAATTAATATAATACTATATTCAATTTTATATATATATATATATATATTCACAATTATTTTAAGAGTGCATATGTGTTTTTGCAAAATACCCAATGTGTCTTATCTCTGTGTCCTTATGCATCTATACTGTAAGCTTCCTCTTCACTGTGTGTCCTCATCTCCGTCTGACTCATCATGGTTTATATCCCTGTCTTCATATAAGGAGCTCCAGTAGGAACAGCAACTGGATTGTTGCCTCAGAAACGTGTGGGTCTGTGGCCTGCAGCTTGTATGTTAGCAATGTGAATATATTATCTGTGGGCACCCTCATGATGAGACGTGAACCTATCAGACGAGTCTTGTGTGTCCAGTGTGCTGTCACTCTGAGCGGCCAGGAGACCCATTGTCTTGCTGTCAGGGACACAACATTTTATCTCTTGAGGGAGGCATTGTTCTACAGAGGACCAACGGGAGTGACATCACTCAAGCTCCTGGTGCTCTCACTAAATGATTTCTAGACAAAGAAATTAGCAGAAAATTAGTTACGCATTCTATGTGTTGTGTTGGTAGGATTATATGGTTCATGACATTGTTACTAATCATGGATATCTTGCCATCCTTCCAATCCGATGACATTGACATTGGCCACATCCTCATGATATGACATGTTGAGTTTAGTATTTGTTTGCTGCTTGGATAGAAGAATAGAGACAAATGAACTCCAGGAACACGATCAAGCACTTTTTATTACAGCACCTCTCTGTCAAGGGTTCTGTCTGCATTTAGTGGAACATAGTGTAATAGAACACATAGAACAGACATAGATCATGACCAAAATAAAGAATGTTTTCAAAGACATAGACTTCAGACTCCAGGAAGGATTAGCGAGAGAACAAAGAGACATTTGTTGCAGTTTGGTCATTTTTCAGACACTGACCGTGCCAAGGACATTTAATCCAAGACATTTAAAGAGACAGGCACAGGACACAAAACAAAACAAAAAATAGTTTTTCATCAGTAATGCTAATCATACAGTTGTCTCCACTTGGAAAGACATTAATTACTTTTCATTGAGAGCTATGAATTAAGTTTAATGCAAGGGTAGTACATGTATTCCCCAGGCTTTGAATATCTGAAAGCATCTGTGTCGATGTAAAGTCTACCTTTTGTATTGTGCAGTCTAAGATGGGCTGTAAGTCATAGAGGCCTCTTTTCCTGCCAGACAGACGTGTATAATACTTCCATGTGTCAGCCAATGACAGGCCCTTGTCCCAGGTGGTGTTCAAGTTGACAAAGGTTGTGAATGTTTGTGACCTCAGAACCTCTGGCTGTGCATAGAGTCAGGCTGATGTTGTGTGTGTGTCTCATTGTGTAGGCAGGGCTACCAGCAGGGCAGCCTTGGGGCAAAGAATAGAGGGTGGATCTGTGCTCCAGACTAATGCCAAGAGTAATGGAGAGAGTCATAAAAAAGGTTTGACTGATATGGACACAGTTATCTTCAGATCATTAGCCATCCCTCCCAACGAAGCCCAAATTAGTGTTCAGTTAGCACACCAGCCCAAGCATGATCCTTCTTCTAACACTAGTGCACGTGTATATATTTTAAATTTGAATACAAAACATTTCCAGCACTATCACAACACACACATTTACCAGACATCGGCACACACAGATGAACATGTTTGGATTTCCTATATTTCATTTTTTTTTAAAGTAAATCCTTGTCTTGAGGCCTATTTGTGTATGATAATAGAACATTCAGAGTTGTTCTTGATTACTGAATTTGAATCTGTTTACCCTTGGTGAAATGCTGGACCCAGTACTTCATCCCCATGCCAATTTGTCATCAGGGATCATAATGGATTTTTGCCAAAGTGGCATCGCACTCTCATTCAAAGCTCTTCCTCCAAGTCATTAACATTGTTGTTTTAGTGCTATATTGATATAGTAGGGTTCAGTAATACTAGTAGGCTTACTCTGTGATGGCACATCTCATGGGTTGGCCCTATTTTTGACACCAAAGCCAAGATATAGTGACTTCTAAAATGCAGTGATCTGATGTGTCAAAGTGACCTCCCCATTACATCATGTTTCATCGACTGAACTTATTTTGATGACAGAGATTTCCATGCACAGCAATAGACAGTACAGTGACGGAAATCTGGAAATACTCTCAACATCACAGGAAACTATTGTTGCTTCCCTGGGTCAAAGGTCTTAGGTCAATAGTTAAGTCAGCAGAGGTCATAGATATACAGTATGGTCCAGCTGGTAGTCTCCAAGTGGAAAAGTCTCATGTATTCATGTACTATTTTGATGTGTGTTTGAAAATGACTGAAGAAATCTCAGTTGGAACTTGGCACCATGAACTTTCTCAAGTCCTGAGAAAAAAATAACTTTAGAAGGAGATACCACTCATGCCTTAAGCTGGCTTTCATTTATAAGTATTTACCATGGCCAGAATAAGAATAAAATGTCAAGAATAAAATAAAAGTCTTACATAACAGTATAGCTGTTGCTATGGGCTACATATGTTTTTAAAACATGGCGGGACCAGAGTGTCATCTGTACTTGGTTCATCTGAGAGAAACAGACTGTACCAATAGCTGCTATTTTACCTTATTGAAAGAGGCCAAACCAGGAGAAACAGCTATCACTAGGGAATCTTGTTAAAGGCCAGTTGATATATTACTTTGTTGCATATTCTCTCCTAAGAGCTCTCATGACGAGGTCCATGACTGGATGAACACTGTTGGTGCCAACACGTTGAACCTAAGAAAACAACATAAATAAGATAGTTAAAGATTTGGAGGTCCTACCCTGTTGCACCCGTGCTCCCTGTAAATAAAAGTGGATGAGATGATTTGCTCTTCCTTCTCATCTTTTGAATGTTGAAGCCTTCAATTGTTTTGGGTGTGGCTGAATGAGAATGGGCCATTACTGTCTCTGTTGCAATATCCTGAGGAGGACATATAAAGTGGAACCAGCTGCACAATGATTGTAAAGTACTTTGCAACTTGAATGTGGGTTCTGTGAGGGACTGTACAGTATGGTTCTTCACTCTGAGTGTGTCCTTTCTTGTGTTAAACAATGGCAAAGCACCACAAATGGTCCCACTCTTCACCTCTCTCTCTCTCTCTCTCTCTCTCTCTCTCTCTCTCTGTCTCTCAGTCTCTCTGTCTCTCTCTCTCTCTCTGTCTCTCTCTCTCTCTCTCTCTCAGCCTCTCTCTCTCTCTCTCTCAGCTCTCTCTCAGCCTCTCTCTCTCTCTCTCTCAGCCTCTCTCTCTCTCAGTCTCTCTCTCAGCCTCTCTCTCAGCCTCTCTCTCTCAGCCTCTCTCTCTCAGCCTCTCTCTCTCTCTCTCTCAGCCTCTCTCTACCTCTCTCTCAGCCTCAGGGTTCCACTGCTCCACATTTTTCCTCATAAAAACCCTTCTCATCCACTCAGAAGTTGCTGTCCCATTGTTCATTGTGCACATTAAAGCAGCACTCGGAGCCTGCCATCCTAGAATAACAAATTATCATCGTAATATTGGTGTTCTTTTCAGCCTGATTATCCTCTTGTTTCCCTCTTGTTTTCACATATTTCTAGCATATTATTGCACAAATGATCTCTGCCTTACTAAACATAAGCAAGGTTCATTGGCATTGCAATGTGAACGTTACCAGCAGGACCAAACACTTAACATTACCAGTATATATCACTTGAACCTTTCCCCACCTATTTCCTCTCCTATTACCATATCTACTGTCTGTGACATACTATACCCTTCATATCACATCCCCTCATCATGTTCATTATTATGAATTATGCCTTCAGTTCTTCCCAGCCCAGCACCTCTATTTTTCTACTCCTCCAAATGCACATACACTGGCCATGAGACACCCTGCCTGGTTCCTCATTCCCTTCACATTCACTTCACTGAGATGTGAGGCACACCCTTCCAGCTATCGATATTGCCTGATGTGACACATTATTTTGGTCATAACTTTGTAATCTCTCTGTCAGAGCAAAAAGTCTACTAATATCTCCTCCCATGATATTGCATGGCGCATAGACACAGGGCTTGCATCTCCTCCCTTGGCTGAGCTCATCTCCCATATGGGAGGGATCCTCCAGGTGCACGCACACCCAGTAGAGAATCTGAAACACACCATCAGACAGACAGTGTTCACTTCACATGGCCGTGGCCAGGGAGGAATCCTCCAGTGTCAGCTGATCCTGCTGGTTAGGCCAAGACTGGGGAGAGGAGAGGAGAGGGGAGGGGGGCGATGAGGGAGAGAGTCAGACAAAGTGGGGAAGAGTTAAAATTGTGATTGAGAGCTGTCCCTTCTGAGATTATTTTGGACAAATTAGAGAACCCTGATTCTAAATTGTATTGTAAATGAAGCACAACTGAACGTAAGTACAGTAGGAAAGGTAGCAAAAAGAACAGGAGGATGTTTGAAGAGAACTGAGAGTGGGTTTGGCTGGGATCCAAGAGGAGTGAGAGGGGGCACAAAAGATGTTTGTTTTAAGTCAGGCAGTTGTTTTTCAGTGACAAATTGTACCAAGTGTATCTTGCTGTGGCACTCAATCCATTAGCATTTAAGTCCTACCAGTTATTACTGCTCTAACTCCCCTTCATATCGAGAGACATTATCAATTTCTAATCATTCAACCACAGTATTAGATTCTGATGTTGTAATCACAAACTGATTTTTACTGATAATCAGAGATGACTATCTTGCTAACTACGGATTTCCTTGACATATCAGGACTGCAGAAATACCTAAAGTGCCTAATTGTCATAGAATATTGCAACAATGTAGCAGGCCAAATGTTCTCAAAGTTTTGTTCTAGGCAACTGAATAGGGTGTCCAACAATAACATGTACAACAGACATTGACTTCTGCACAACACATAACTCACCTGGAATCATGGGTAGAGTAGAACACATCTAAGAATTCTAAAACCACTGACCTGTTTCCTTGATAAAATCCTGTTTGATCAAAACAGTAAAATGGTCCAAAGCAAAATAATCCAGTGTTTTAGAAGTCAGTTTAGATATAGCCTGTGTAGATGTTGCGGTGATGTCCTTATGTCCCCTGTGATGTTGTTGTTGTATGTTGTCTTTACGTTTTGTTGAGTTAGCCACCAGTCCATCCACCCAATGATGTCCCCTCTCATCTAGAGGGTCTTGCGTTTGGCGAAAAAGGCTTTTCGAAACGAGGTGGTGGTGGTGCCCCTGCTGAAGGAGGCATTGCCCATAGTGAGCTTGGTCTTGGCACTGGCGATGGTGGAGGCGCCCAGAGAAGTGGTCTTCTTGCCCCTGGTGATAGACGAGTTGCCCACAGTGAGCTTGGTCTTGCCCCTCTTGATAGTGGTGTTTCCCAGGGAGAGGGCCGTCTTCCCCTCGGTGATGCTGGTGTTGCCCATTGAGAAGAAGTTGAATTCCTGACCCTGCTGAGGTGGTGGATTTTGGGGTTCACTCGGCGCGACACATTGCACGCTCATGCAGCACACCCCGCTCAGTAAAGCTTGGTTGTGATAGTAACAGTAACGAGAGTCCAGAGTAGACCAGAATGCTAAGCGTGGATAGTGCTACCCCCCGTGTCACATAATGCCTTCGTTGAGCTTCTAGACGTGGGCTCTGGAAGGCCACATACCACCCATGTGTCCCTGTGATTGGACAGAGGCAGCCGTAGGTGGCTGTAGCCTATCTGAGGGCTTGGTACAGTGGAACGATTGTCCCATCACCACCACGACGCGGCTGAAGGAGACATTGTTGCCCAGAGGACAATATGTGGTGACATCACTTGATCCTGCGGCATTGTTGCCTATATCCCCTGATTGTAAGTCCTTAGTTCTGTGTGAAGCTGTATAGAACATGTGCATCATGAAACATCTCATGTGAGACATTATTATATAGGCAAGGATGTTGACGTAAGTTCATGTTTTCCATCAATGACCTATGACCTCTCTTCTCAAATGTGCAATGTGGCTTCAGTCTCCAATATGGGTGGGGCTCTTAGGATTTTTCCAAGTGTCTGTGTCCATAAAATAGTTTATTCCATTTAGAGATGATCAGATAATCTTCTATTGCATTTGTCTATGGTCCTTGTCCTTTAGTATGAAAATAATTCATTATTCCACTTCAGGACAGTACATATCATTTGTTTCCTACTACTTGTATGTTATATAATAAGTCAAATTTGCAAACAAACAAAATCAAGTCAAACCGTGTTGAAGCAGTTATTTTATAAGCATCAGGTTACATCAATCAATCAGTTATGACAGACACATTTCCATCAGGTTACATCAATCAATCAGTTATGGCAGACACATTTCCCAGTTTAAGACTGTCCTTGTAAACTGAACATAGCATAGTTAATGTAATGTGTTCAACCTTGAAACAGACCAATTTAATCAGCATGCAAATTGTTGTTTTATAACAAATGGGGACATTTAAACTGTATTTTTGCTTCAGAGAATTACCGTTGAGGTTCTCTGTTGAACAGCACACTGACGATGACACATGCTCTGTCCAGTGTCTCCACATACACCACACGCAGCTGTGCCCTCCTGCCTCCCTCCCTGCCAACACACCACCAACCTCATCTCCTCCGTCACGCATCTGAATATCTGATTTCAAGCCTGTTAGATCCGTAACACATCCGAACAATACTCATCATGTGGGATTCATTTTGAAAGACATGCTCAATGTTTTTCTTTGAAAACATGAATGCTTCATTGACACTGGAGCTGCAGAATGCTGCACATTGATCAGACACATGGAATAATTGATTACAAATGGACATGATTTAAGCTACTACTGACCTGCTGAAACTGAGCAGATAAAAGTCCCTCTGTTTTGAGTGAAACCGTATACAATAATCACAGGTGGAAATCCCAGTAGATGTTCCGTGTAGTTTGTCTGCCCCTAGTGAGGCTGGATTTGACCACAGACACAGACTTCTCTCCATGGTGAAGGTGAGAGTGGTCAGAGAGCTGGTGGTCTGGTCTCGTGTCACGGAGGTCTTTCCCATGGTCACAGTGATCTTTCCCAGGGTAGCGGTGGTTCTGCTCCATGAGACAGAGGACTTGCCCCAGGAGATGGCATACTTAGTCTTCAGAATCAAGATCCTGCCCTTAGTGAAGCTAGTCTTGCTGGACAGGAAGGTGACTTTCCACTCCTCCTCTTCAGTCAAGTCTTTTTTTGACATCCTGGTTGCTTTGGGAGTCTTGGACGTGGCGTCTGAGCTCCTGTCCATTTATTCTAGGTGGTCCTGCGCTTTGGCATCAGAGCCTTCCGGAAGGAGGTGGTGGTGGTTCCCCTGGTGAAACTAGCTCTGCCAAGAGCTACTGTGGTCTTCTCCCTACTGATGGTGGAGTCCCCCATGGAGGTGGTGGTCACTCCTCTGGAGACGGAGGTGTTGCCCATCGCGACCGTGGTCTTGCCCCTGGCTATGGAAGTTTTGCCCACTGCCAGGGCAGTCTTGCCCTCCGTGATGCTAGTGTTTCCCATGGAACAAGAGGCAGTCAGCCCTAGTCTGTGCCTGGACTCTCTCTTAGCTTACACTCAGCAGGCACAGCATAGCCTCTTGCGCTTAGCTCTCAGTGGGATGTGCAGTGAAATCTTGAAGTCATCAACCAAACTAAATCAGTGGCTACAGCTGTCCTAAATAGATCAGACCACCGTGTATAGAGAGGGGGGGGGTCGTATTGGTCATACTCTGATGCCGGCTGGTTCCTTACAGGGATCAGACCAAGGGACGGACAGGACCTGGAAGCCCATACTGAACAAAGGCTGCCACGCCGACAACCGTGTCATCTGCCATTGGTTGGGACAAGGGGGTTAATTGTGTTGTTGTCACGGACACTTTGCGGAGCATCTGAAGGGGGACATTGTGTTGCACACAAGACAATTGGGGGTGACCTCAGATGCATTCAATGGCATTGCTCCCAAAGAACTCCTCTCAGCTATTGTTTAGCACAAGTCAAGTATAGTAGTACATCTGTCTCTGCCTGTCTGCTTCTACTGTTGTTTTTTACATGATTTCTTTACTTTCAACATACTGTACCTCTTTACTACTTGCATTTTTCTGGATAAGAGCGTCTGCTAAATGACTTAAATGTAAATGTATATAATAGTTTTGCAAATACGTACGTTGGTATCTTGTTTGTTTCTCATTCCTCTGTCTCTCTTCTCCTCTCTTTTAGATTCTCGGTGAAGACACTCCTGGAAAAGTACACAGCCGAGCCCATCGATGACTCATCCGAGGAGTTTGTCAACTTCGCTGCAATCTTGGAACACATCCTCAGCCACCGCTTCAAAGGTAACATGGCAGGTACAGGACATGGAAGTGTCCATCAGTCTCTCTGTCTTCTAATTCAGGATACGGAAGCCTCAAGGCTTACCCTAGTTTCAAATGTTACTATTTACCCATTTTACATAATGTCTTTGGAGGGAGTCATCAAGAAAGTCTGTGTTGCACCCATACTAAGCAAAACATCACTGCTCTAGAGGAGATCTGCATGGAGGAATGGGCCCTCCTTCCAAAATACCAGCAACAGTGTATGTCACACATATAATAGGCAAATGTAATGATTTTTACATGAGCTCATGGCATGTCCATCTGTTTTGACTGAGTTAAAGTGCTGGATGCAAAGCCAATCTGCTGTGGTGCGTTGAGCGACAGGGACACTGTGTGGGCTGTTGTAGGAGATGGGAGTCATTGTCAGTGTTTTATCTGTGGACCAGGTCCAGGAAGCTGGTTCATCTCAGATGGCCAGCGAAGTTTCTGGGACTACATCCGGCTGGCATGCAGCAAGGTGCAGAACAACTGCATCGCCAGCATTGAAAACATTGAGAACATCAGCACTTCACGAGCCAAGGCAAGGACTGGGATTGTGTGTGTGTGTGTGTGTGTGTGTGTGTGTGTGTGTGTGTGTCACCAGAGCTTCAGAGTAACAAATCCCTTAGCTGGCACTCACGCTCTCGTTCCCACTGACCCCACCTTTCGCTCTCTTTTTTTGTCTTTCTCTCCTTCCATTGTTTCCTGCAGGGTCGGGCATGGATCCGTGTGGCGCTGATGGAGAAGCGTCTGTCTGAGTATGTGGCCACAGCCCTGAGGGACACACGGACAACCAGGTCAGATATACCACAAAATAGTATCCCATCTAGCCTATTAACTACCAAGTTACATGCAAAACATGACTAATCATAAGGCTTTGCACTGCAGGAGGTTCTATGATGACGGAGCCATCATACTGAGAGAGGAGGCCACTGTTCTGACAGGCATGCTCATTGGCCTCAGTGCCATAGACTTCAGGTGAGGCAGCATTACTCAGGCCTGCAGAATCATAGCATTATTATTTGTTACATTGTTATCTTAAAGTTCACAATTCTTTCTCTGTCCAGTTTTTGCCTGAAGGGGGAAGCGCTGGATGGTAAGTCCCCTGCTGTGATTGACTTCACACCTTACCTGAAGTTCACTCAGAGGTGAGACAACCACATGCCCACTTCGCAAATATATGTCATACTAGTCAGTAGCTTAGTCATACCCATAGATATGACTATAAGCAGTGTGTAAAGGTGTGTAACTCTCCTGCTATATTATATGTCCCCTGCTTACAGCTATGACTACCTAAGTGATGAGGATGACCGGTGCAGTGTGGACAGCAGTGCCAGTGACGAAAGTGTCCCAGAACACCCTTACATCCCCCTGGTCACCGACGAGGAGAGCTGGAGGAACAAGTGTCGCAAGATGGAGCAGAGGTTTAAGATTGTGTATGCACAAAAGGTGACCTTTTTTTACCTCCTGATAACCTTACATTCCTAAAGACATGGGGCATAGAATATCTTCCAGCTTTTCAGGTCTCCAGAGATGTTCCATTGGGATCAAGTCCAGGCTGGGCCACTCAAGGACATTTCAAGACTTGTCCCCGAAGCCACTCCTGCGTTGTCTTGGCTGTGTGCTTAGGGTTGTTGTCCTGTTGGAAGGTGAACCTTCACCCCAGTCTGAGATCCTGAGTGCTCTGTAGCAGGTTTTCATCAAGGATATCTCTGTACTTTGCTCTGTTCATCTTTCCCTCAATCCTGAGCAGTCTCCCTGTCCCTGCCTTTGAAAAACATCCCCACAGCAGGATGCTTCCAACACCATGCTTCACCACAGGGATGGTGCCAGGTAACGCTTGGCATTCAGGCCAAAGAGTTCAATCTTGGTTTCATCAGACCAGATAATCTTGTTTCTCATGGTCTGAGAGTCTTTAGGTGACTTTTGGCAAATTCCAAGTGGACTTTCATGTGCCTTTTACTGAGGAGTGGCTTCCATCTGGCCACTCAACCATAAAGGCCTGATTGGTAAAGTGCTGCAGAGATGGTTCTCCTTCTGGAAGGTTCTCCTGTCTTCACAGAGGAACTCTAGAGCTCTGTCAGAGTGACCATCGGGTTCTTGGTCCCTCCATAACCAATGCCCTTCTCCCTCGATTGCTCAGTTTGGCCGGGCGGGCAGCTCAAGGAAGAGTCTTGGTGGTTCTAAACTTCTTCAATTTAAGAATGATGGAAGCCACTGTGTTTTGGGGGCCTTTAATGCTGCAGACATTTTTGGTACACTTTCCCAGATCTGTGCCTCGAGACAGTCCTGTCTCTGAGCTCTACGGACAATTCCTTCGACCTCATGGCTTGGTTTTTGCTCTGCACCGTCAACTGTGGGACCTTATGTAGACAGGTGTGAGCCTTTCCAAATCATGTCCAATCAATTGAATTTACGACAGGTGGAAACCAATCAAGTTGTAGAAACATCTCAAGGATGATCAATGGAAACATAATGCATCTGAGCTCAATTTCGATTTTCTTAGTAAAGGGTCTGAATATTTATGTAAATAAGGTATTTCAGTTTTTAAGATTGCCTACATTTTCTAAAATGTGTCATTATGGTGTATTGTGTGTAGATTGATGAATTTATTTGATTTGAACCATTTTAGAATAAGGCTGTAACATAACAAAATGTGGAAAAGGTCAAGGGGTCTGAATACTTTCCGAAGGCACTGTATATAGAGTAATAATTATGTACTTTTGGGGTATGCAGAACACAGTCTAACTGTGTGTCCTATCTTCTAACTGTCTGTGTCTGTGATGCAGGGCTACCTGGAGGAGCTGGTGCGTCTGCGGGAGTCCCAGCTGAAGAACGTGGAGACGGAGAACAAGAAGCTGAATGCCAGGCTGGAGGAGCTCAGAGTCCAGAGCCTGCAAGAGAAGAAGGAGCTGGAGTCCATCGTACTGGAGCTGCAGGCACAACTGTGAGAGCAGTATACAAATGCACACACACTGGTATACATGATGGAGACACATAAAACATCATAAACAGACACACACAAATGCAGTACATCACATATCAGATGGTGTTAAGAGTTAATCACAAGCGTGTTCCTTCCAGCACTGCCCTCATCCCCTGTGATTCCTCCCACCTGACTAAGGATCTGTCCATCCCTCTGGTCAACCAGTGGCCCTCCATACGAGGCTACAACAACCAGGGGGACGTCAAGCTCTTCCGCAGGTATATCTACTGAATGAGTGTGTGTATATGTGCATATGTGTGATTTTGTGATACTGTACATTTAAAGCTGCAATATGTCACTTTTTGTGCGACTCAAACAAATTCACATAGAAATGGGTGATATAGACATGTCATTCTCATTGAAAAGGAAGTGTATATCTGTTCTATGTGTGGTATTTTATGCTTCCCATTCTTAAGTTTATTTTTGCATCTTTTACTTTCGGTTTTGTATAGCATCTTCAAACAGCTGGTTTTGGTTATGGAAAATATATTTCACAGCGTTTTAGATGGTACAATGATTCTTTCTCTACACTATACTATACTTGTTTTGTCAGATAAACAAAAATTAGGCAAACTATTATAATTTTAGCAAACAGGAAATGTCAAAGCGATTTCTACACAGATGTTATTGTAACAGTATTTCATGTCACTCATCCCTGCAGGAGAAGCTTCCACAGTTTGGAGCAGCTCTCAGCTGACGTCAGTCTGAACTCTGATTCCCAGAAGACCGATGGGCAACAGAACGGAGATACAGGTTGGTGCTCAACAGATAAATGTACATTATACAAACACATTTGTAGACGCACAGCAATGCATACTAATGCTGCAGAAATATGTGAACCGAGTCACCCACTGTCATACATGCATCAACACAAAACCACACAGAAACAGAAACCCACTTAGAAGAATGCATCCACATGTCCTCACAAGCGCACACATACAAAGGCATGTTTGAACAGTGTCTATGGTGTATTTTATGTGGGTGTTTAAGTTATGGTGATAGCCAAAGTGTGCTTTAGGGACAGAGTTTTATTGTGTTTTGTCTATTCTCTCCTCTGTAGGAAAAGACTACACCCCTTCTATGCTGGGTCTCTGTGGCTCTCTGGCCTCTCTCCCCAGCTGCAAGTCCATGTCCAGCCTCAAGTCCAGTGAGTGTCTGGTCAACATCAGCATGGACCCCAGCCCTGCACTCTCCCCCAGCTAGGGGGCGCCATGCCAACAGAGCTCTGTCTGCCCAGCGCAAAGCCAACAACCAACCAACCCCAACCGCCTGCCTCAACCTGGAGACACTCAATAGATCATGAACATCTACCTACCTACTGTCACTATTAACACAGTTACCAACAAAATCCTTTTTCAACCAAACTCCAACCCACTGCTTCATATCTGCAAAGATTAGAGGGGGAAAAGCTCTTCAATATTTCTGGATTTTTGTGTGGATTAAATTAAAGTTATAATGAAACTAAAAGGATCCTAGTTCTTCTGTGCCCCTCCTCACCCACACCCTCCCTCATATCCTCACACTGTCCATCCTGCTCTTTCACTGTTGTGTGTGTGAATTCCTATGTCAAAATGTTGGCCTGTATTTAATGCCTTTTGGACACATCTAATTAGCGTAATTCAAAAAAAACTATCCAAAAGCATATATTTATTGATCTATTTAAATTCTCCTCTCCTCTAGATCTCCTTATCCAACTCTTTCTCTGCACCTGACCCATCTGGTCTTTGTACTGTCTGTGTGTCCGTCTGTCCCAGCCCTGCCTCAGCCTATACTATCCTCAAAATGACAGACAAACTGGAATGATGCACTTGCGATTAAGTCAGAACACTTGGAGGAGAAGTCTGAACTGAATTCTAACAAAAACATCAGCTATTCTTAGGTGTTTGTGAGTGGATGTAGGTTGAGTGTTGCTAACATAGTGGCTAGATGTGTATTTGATGCATGTGGCTGAATGATATTGGCATTGTTCCTCCATTGAACTGGGTTTTGGATGGCCTGAATCTCCAAATCATTGACCTGCTTGAGTAATCAGACATTACTGTTTCAGTATGTGTTCATGTGTGCAGCAATTGGTTACGTCTGTCTATCAACAGTTTTGTTGTCACTTTGCTTTTTATATTTTGTTGATGAATCTGATTTTATAAATCAAGTGTGCTGTTATTTTTACACATGCATATTTGGTTATTTTTGTTCAATGACCTGTGCTATTAGTTGCAATAAACTGCCTTATTTTTGTTATGTCAATCCCTTTTCAGTGAGTATTTTTTTCTCTGCAAGGGGTGTAAATGTTATTAAAGTATGTTTACCCTGAACTACTCCACTGGTTTCAACAGTATACATCTGTAATACTCATGTGATTTTCTACTAACAAAATGATTCCATTTAAGCAGCCCTTGATTAGTTGAGACAAGTATGTTAGTAAGCTATTGGACCAGGAAAAAAGTAATTGATTTCAGTACATTGTGCTGCAAACCTGCAGGATGTGATTAAATGCACAGAAATAGAATGGACAAATCATTGTCTTGAATGTGGATACCTTTCTATTCAATATATTTCTATGCATTTAATCCTGTACGAAAGGTGAAATCCAGATGGATATTTTTGATAAACTGGGCCCAGGATTGTGTCCAAGGTGCTCTATGGCACCATCTAGTGGTCCATTTACTGTGTCCCCAAATCAATCAATTGGTGGGCAGTGCGTCTGCAGGGGTGGTGTCCAATTAACCGTCACATTAGGTCATTGTTCTGTTTCTGGAAGGCAGAGGGTTGGTATGTTTGATAGAACTTTGTAAAAACCAAATGTAAGATTTAGGATTTGATTTGTAGGTTTATGCATGTTGGTAATGGGACATTTAGATCACTAAAGTTCACATTTAGTTTAGAGTGATTAACACTATGCTTAGCATAATTCTATTTTCCCTTTCTGTAACACACATGACGTCCAGTGTTTGTGACACTCAAGGTGTGGGTTGATGGTCAATAGACTTATGTTCTGGATTATTCTCATATCTGTTGATAGTGGGTGATGCCAGACGATGTACAAGGACACACTTATTATTCACTGTAGTATTGTATTTATGACACTGTGACTCTGTAGCAGCTGACCAAGTCACTGCCTTCTGTTTTGACAAACCACAAGCTTCTTGGGCTGGTGTTTCCATAGCTTAATAAATCAGACTTTTATACCAAATCTTGGTATACAGTCTGAAGCAAAGCACTGCAGAATCGTGGTAATGTTCCTTACAAGCCAGAATGTTGAATAAAGTTACATTTGAACTTACTCTATTGGTTGTCTGTGCAGTTGGTCCTTCAGCTGTTGGAAATTTGAGACAAAATATCCATTGGAAAGTATTGTTTACCCAGCTTTTTAGCGCACCGGTACTGAAGTAGACATTTCTAGCACTTGGCACAAAACCATGTAAACACCTTGTATTATGTGTGCATGTACTTCCATCTCGTGTGTTCAGTCATGAGCAAACACATCTTGATTGCCACACACAGAGCCATGTTTTGAAGTCTGTTTAATACTTTCCTGTGGATATTTTGTCATATTCTGACTAGCTGAACGACCAACACCCAGGACAATCATCAGAGTACGTTCCAGTAATTGTATTCAACATTCTTGACAGACGAGGGATGTTTAGTTTTGCCTACACAATTGAAGGTCCACGTTTGTGACAAGAACATTTGGTGCTGTCTGATTATTATATAAGGACCAGTCTCCAAGATGTCAGTTAGACATTTTCTGTGCTGGATGTGTCTCCTTGTTGCAACTTCTTATAAACCAGATTGGTTTTTGATTGACTTAGTCTGCGAATGCTCTTTTTGTAAACCTAGACATTACTTTTACAATATGATTTTGTCTTGTGCAGATGATTATGTCTAAGTCCACTTCAAAGCCTTCCAGGCTCTTGGATTTTATGTTCTGTGCTGGCTTTGTGTTGGGGTTCTGTCTCTGTTTCATGGCCATTGCTTACTACAAAGCATATCAGATCTCTCAGGAGACAGTGCCCTTGCCCTCACGGACCAGCAGCCTCTTGGGTGAGCTCCCTTCAGGTAAATTGGGGCTACAGTATTTTTTTTACACCTCTCTGAATATCTCTAATACACTCAGCCACATGATTATCTTTCTCTCTCTCTCTCTCTCTCTCTCTCTCTCAGTGCACTACTCTGCTGTTGCCACTAATGCCTCAGTCCTCTCGCCATTGCCTCCCTCCCCCACCCCTTCTTCGGGTCGACTGCTCTGCTGGGTGTTGACCTCACCCCAGACTCTGTGGACCAGAGCTAAACACATAGTGAACACCTGGGGGCCTCGCTGTGACACACTGCTCTTCATGAGCTCTAAGCCGGACCTCCTGTTCCCTGGGACCGTGCTGGCTCTGGCAACAGAGGAGGGACGGGCCAACCTGTACAATAAGACCATGGCCACTTTCAACTTACTGCATGACGGGTAATGCTCCCACAACACCAGTATGTTCTCCGAATCTCTCTCACATTGATGGAGGACATGATTCTGGGGGTCTAGAATCCATGTGGTATGGGAGATCTACAGTGCATTTGGAAACTATTCAGACCCCTTCAAATTTTCCACATTTTGTTCTGTTACAGATGTATTCTAAAATTTATCAAATTAAATATACACACAATATCCTATAATGACAAAGTGAAAACAGGTTTTTAGAAATGTTTGCAAATACCTTAAACTGAAACACCTTATTTATAAAAGTATTCAGACCCTTTGCTATGAGACTTGAAATTGAGCTCAGGTCTATTCTGTTTCCCATTGATTATCCTTGAGATGTTTCTTCAACTTGATTGGAGTCCACCTGTGATAAATTCAATTGATTGGACATGATTTGGAAAGGCACACATCTGTCTACATAAGGTCCCACAGTTAACAGTGCATGTCAGAGCAAAACCAAGCTATGAGCTCGTAGGAATTGTCCGTAGAGCTCTGAGATAGGATTGTGTCGAGGCACAGATCTGGGAAAGGGTCACAACATTTCTGCAGCATTGAAGTTCCCCAAGAACACAGTGGCCTCCATCTTTCTTAAATTGAAGAAGTTTGTAACCACCAAGACTCTCACTAGAGCTACCGCCTGGCCAAACTGAGCAATCGGGGGTGACCAAGAACCCGATGGTCACTCTGACAGAGCTCCAGAGTTCCTCTGTGGAGATGGGAGAATCTTCCAGAAGGACAACCATCTCTGCAGCACTCCAACAATCAGTTATTTATGGTAGTGGCCAGACGGAAGCCACTCCTCAGTAAAAGACACAAGACAGCCCATTGAAGTTTGCCAAAAGACACCTAAAGGACTCTCAGACCATGAGAAATAAGATTCCCTGGTCTGATGAAACCAAGATTGAACTCTTTGGCCTGAATGCCAAGCGTCACGTCTGATGGAAGCATCATGTTGTGGGGATTTTTTTCAGTGGCAGGGACAGGGAGAATAGGCATTATCGAGGGAAAGGAAAGATGAACGGCGCAAAGTACAGAGATATCCTTGATGAAAACCTGCTCCAGAGTGCTCAGGACTTCAGACTGGGGCAAAGGTTCACCTTCCAACAGGACAAAGACCCTGAGCACACAGCCAAGACAATGCAGGAGTGACGTCGGGACAAGTCTCAATGTTCTTAAGTGGCCTAGCCAGATCCCGGGCTTTAACATGATCGAACATGAATATAGCTGTGCAGCGAAGCTCCTCATTCAGAACTTGAGAGGATCTGCAGAGAAGAATGTGAGATACTCCCCAAAAACAGGTGTGCCAAGCTTGTAGTATCATACCCAAGAAGACTCGAGGTTGTAATTGCTGCCAAAGGTGCTTCAACAAAGGGTCTGAATACTTATGCAAATGTATTATTACAGTTTATATTTTGGACATTTGCAAAAATGTATAAAAACTGTTTTTGTTTTGTGATGGAGTATTGTGTGTAGATTGATTTAGAAAATAAACTATTTTATCAATTTTAGAATAAGACTGGAATGTAAGAAAAAGTGAAGGGGTCTGAATACTTTCCAAATGTATGTAGTGCCATGTGGATGGATGGGCTGATGACAGACTGTCAGTCAGGTGACCTATGTAAAGATGCTCTTTTTTTGGTCACCCATCTACATACAATGTCCCATAAATTTGCTAACATTTTTGAAAACATTATCTCGTTTACATGAGTATTCACACACCGGAGTCAATACATGTTAGAATCATATTTGGCAGTGATTACAGCTGTGAGTGTTTCTGGGTAAGTCTCTAAGAACTTTGTACACCTGGATTGTACAATATTTGTACATTATTCTTTTTAAAGATATTTAAGTTTTGTTGATCATTGCTAGACAGCCATTATGAAGTCTTGTCATAGATTTTTTTTTTATAATTCCACTTCGACATTTATGGGGTTAATCCATTTTAAATTCAGGCTGTAACACAACAAAATGTTGGAAAGGTCAAGGGTGTGAATGTGTTATGAAAGCACTATTTGTATGTGCTGGTGAAGGAGACAAACTCTGTCTTCTGTCTTTGACCCTCCTCTTTCCCTCCATTTCCAGTTACCTAGACAAGGCTGACTGGTTCCTCAAAGCTGATGATGACACCTATGTAATTGTGGAAAACTTGCGTCTGCTCCTGTCTCGGTTCAGCCCAGACAAGCCTGTGTATCTGGGCAGACGTTTTCGCCGCTTTGTCCATCAAGGCTACATGAGTGGTGGTGCTGGCTATGTACTGAGCCGCGAGTCCGTGAGACGCTACGTCAGGGCCCTGCACCATGGAACCTGCACCCATTCCACCTCTGCAGAGGACCTACTACTGGGCTTCTGCCTCCAGAAGCTGGGAGTCCCGGCAGGGGACTCTAGAGACCACCAACACAGGGAAACCTTCCACCCACTGTGGCTGGGTAAACTTCTCTGTACCGAAGACATACTGCCCAAATGGTTCCACCAGTACAACTATTACCCTTCCAAAGTGGTAAGTAGGTCTTCACTCTCAGTAGAACACATATCAAATGACCTCCCTTCAGTGCCATTGAGCTTCCTGCTCATCTGTTTTTTTCCTTTCTTTCTCCCTCTCTGTCAGGGTCCAGACTGTTGCTCCAATTCATCTGTGTCCTTCCATTATGTTGAGCCAGTCAGAATGTACATGCTAGATTACTTCCTGTACCATCTCAGTCCAGTGGGGGGCCACAACCCAAAGCTGGGTGAGACCAGAGAGGAATAAGCAGAGACCCCTTTCTATGGATTTGACAGTGACATCCCTGATAATAAATAATAATATACATGCTAATGATGTCATTCTCTTGTAAAGAGTTGTCTTGCAAACATTAAAACCAATGTTGTTACTAAAGTCTTTGAAAAGGTCCATGCTAGTTCAAACCAATTCATCATGATCTCGTCTGGATATTTGCCTAGTTACAGTATGTTTCATAAATTGAGTCTGTCATTAAAGTCATAGAGATCCTATTAAATACTATTCTAATTCATAATTATATGGTTAAAATGCTGTCTTCCAGTGACATACTAAGTTAGCTGAGGTTCCATATTGGTGGGTGCGATTTAATAAATCAATAATTATTTAACCTCAAACCGGGTAGTTTGAACTGTATAAGAGGACCCTTTGGAGCAGATCACTGAAGTGTTACTGGCCATTTGATTTGTTTTCTTCTCCAACGCAGGTCTGTTGCGTCATATTGTTTCAGAATATATGATAAGAGCTCTGATTTTCAATGTCTTACTTCAGCAGCATCAGCTAACATAATTTGGTAGATCTATGGGCAAGCTGCAAGATCTGAACAGAACCTAACATTCTGGCTTGTATATTGGCCTTTTTAACACTCAAGTTGATCCAATATTGACAATGTCTTGATAAATTGTATACTAAACAAAAATATAAACGCAACATGTAAAGTGTTGGTCCCATGTTTCATTAGCTGAAATTAAAGATCCCAGCCATTTTCCATATGCACAAAAAAGCTTCTCTCTCAAATGTTGTGCACAAATGTGTTTATGTCCCTGTTAGTGAATTTCTCCTTTTCTAAGACTTTGGCACACCTGTCAGGTGGATGATTATCAAGAAGCTTATTAAACAACATGATCATTATACAGGTGTACCTTGTGCTGGGGACAATAAAATGTCATTCTAAAATGTGCAGTTTTGTCACACAATGCAATGCCACAGATGTCTCCAGTTTTGAGGGAGCGTGCAGTTGCCATGCATACTGCAGGAATGTCCACCAGAGCTGTGCCAGATAATTTAATGTTAACTTTACTATTATCCACCTCGACGTGGTCTTAGAGAATTTAGCAGTATGTCCAACTGGCTTCACAACCGCAGACCACGTGTAACCACACCAACCCAGGACCTCCACATTTGACTTCTTCACCTGCGGACTCATCTTAGACCAACCAACTGGACAGTTGATGAAACTGGATTTGCCCAACTGAAGAATTTCTGCTCAAACTGTCAGAAACCATCTCGGAAGTTCATTTGCGTGCTCGTCGTCCACACCAGGGTCTTGACCTGACTGCAGTTCGGTTTCTAACCAGACTTCAATGGATAAATGCTCAATTTCATGGCCACTGGCACACTGGAGAAGTGTGGTCTTTATGGATGAATCCCAGTTTCAACTGTACCGTGCAGACGGCGTGTATGGCGTTGTGTGGGTGAACGGTTTGCTGATGTCTATGTTGTGAACAGAGTACCCCATGGTGGCGGTGGGGTTATGGTATGGGAAGGCATAAGCTAAGGACAATGAACACATTTGCATTTTATCAATGGCAATTTGAATGCACAGAGATACTGTGACGAGATCCTGAGGCCCATTGTTGTGCCGTTCATCTGCTGCCACCACCACCTCATATTTCATCATGATAATGCATGGCCCTATGTCGCAAGGATCTGCACACAATTCCTGGAAGCTGAAACTGTCTCAGTTCTTCCATGACCTGCATACTCACCAGACATGTCACCCATTGAGCATGTTTGGTATGCTCTGGATCGACATATAGAGCCATGTGTTCCAGTTCCAGCCAATATCCAGAAACTTTGCACAGCCATTGAAGAGGAGTAGGGTAACAGGCCTGATCAATTATATGTGACGGGGATGTGTCACTCTGTGTGAGGGAAATGGTCACACCAGATATTGACAGGTTTTCTGATCCACACCCCGCCCTTTTTTTTAAAGGTATCTGTGAACAACAAATGCATATCTGTATTCCCAGTCATGCGAAATCAATAGATTAGGGCTTAATTTATTTATTTCAATTGACTGATTTCCTTATATGAACGAACAAATTAAAATCTTTGAAATTGTTGCATATTGCTTTTATATTTTTTTAATCCGTGTTGATAAGGAGTTTAATCCATAATGTTCGAACATTAAAGAGGAATGTGTGCGAATGTATTGTGGGGGCAAAGGCATAGGAGTGGGGGGCCCTGTTGTACACTGCTGGTTTGAGATTTAATCAACTAGGAGGGAACATTATGACTTTCGAGGGCAGACCCTTGATAGATAGATAGATAGAGTTTATGACCAATAAAAGGGAAGTCGTATTTTTCAGTACCCAACCAGATCAAGGATGTGTCATTCGCCTCGCCCACTTGTAAGTAATTTGGACACGAGAATTTAGCTAGTTGAGCTGTTGTCAGTTTCAGACAAGATTTGACAATATTTAGTCAACTGTGTAGCCTGATAGTTTACATAAAGTAAAGTTATAATAGCCAAGGGTGGATGGTCAGGTTGGGCATTTAATAGTTTTATTGTGAACTGAATGCAGGGCTAATATTTTAGATGTATTTATTTTAGTTCGAGAGAAAAGTTGGAGGAAATCATGGTCATCACAAAAGAAGCCTGGCTGCTAGCAAGAAGCTAACCATGTTGGATACTTATCATAAATATTGAAATACTGGCTAATTTAAACTGAAGAGGTAGCTAAAACTACTGATTGTGAGCTTTGATACGATTGCCTGTTGAAGTCGAAGTGTTTTCGGCTGCTTCGTTTTGCACTTGGGGGGGATGTCGTGCAGAAGTGAAGCGGCTCGGGGGGGCACCCCTTGTCTACAACCACTTCGAGCCACTGTCCCATTCCAGCTTCACAACAAAGCACAACCGCGCTGCAAAGATTCCAAGACTGGTAAATAAAAATGGTCATTTTGGTGCCAAATATTACACTATGGTGGGAATGTCGCTAGAGTTTGCATTGTTATTGCTGTCTAGCACTAGTCTAACGGGTATGTGGGCTATCTTTGATGAACTGTTATAGTTTCTAACTGTTATTTGAGATATCAGCTGATGTACTATATAAATACATTTGATTTGAAATTTGATTTATAGTATCTTACTGCTAGCTACATGGGTCTATTTTACGTGCCTTTGGCCTCAATTTTTCTAAACAGACCCGATTTACAGTGAATATAGCCTAATTTCCACCATGCATCAACCATCCCCCACCCTGCTCAAGCTTGTGTTTTGCTGTGGGTCTCTGTAGGACCCTATAAAATGAAGTGTTATAAAAACAGAAATGTGCTACTTAATTTGAAAATGTCATGTTTTTTCCAATTCATTATTACATCACATAACTGGAACATCATAAATAGTTCTGTCAGTTACATCCATGCTTTTTAAAAATTACATCACAAATGATTGGAATGGCATCATAAAGAGTTCTCAGTAAAAGGAACACCTTTGTGAGAATGCTATTCATTGACTACAGCTCAGCGTTCAATGCTGTAGTGCCCTCAAAGCTCATCAATAAGCTAAGTACCCTGGGACTAAACACCTCCTTCTGCAACTGGATCCTGGACTTCCTGACGGGCCACCACTAGGTGGTAAGGGTAGGTAAAACACATCCGCCACGCTGATCCTCAGCACAGGGTCCCCTCAGGAGTGTGTGCTTAGTCCACTCCTGTACTCCCTGTTCACTCATGACTGCATGACCAGGCACGACTCCAACACCACCATTCAATTTGCCGATGACACAACAATGGTAGGCCTGATCACTGACAATGACGAGACAGCCTATAGGAAGGTGGTCAGAGACCTGGCTGTGTGATGCCAGGACAACAACCTCTCTCAACGTGGTCAAGACAAAGGAGATGATTGTGGACTACAGGAAAAAGAGGACCGAGCACGCCCCCATTCTCATCAACGGGGCTGCAGTGGAGCATGTTGAGTGCTTCAAGTTCCTTGCTGTCCACATCACTAACAAACTAACATGGTCCAAGCACACCAAGACTGTTGTAAAGAGGGCACAACAAAATCTATTCCACCTCAGGAGACATGGGTCCTCAGATCCTCAAAAGGTTCTATATCTGCACCATCGAGAGCATCATCCTGGTTGCATCACTGCCTGGTATTGCAACTGCTCGGCATCTGACCGCAAGGCACTAGAGGGTAGTGCGAACGGCCCAGTACATCACTGGGGTCAAGCTTCCTGTCATCCAGGACCTCTATACCAGGCGGTGTCAGAGGAAGACTCCAGCCAGCCTAGTCATAGACTGTTCTCACTGCTACCGCACAGCAAGCGGTACCGGAGCGGCAAGTCTTGGTCCACAAGGCTTCTAAACAGCTTTTACCCCAAGCCATGAGACTGCTGAACATCTAATCAAATGGCTACCCAGACTATTTGCACCCCCCCCCCCTTACACCACTGCTACTCTCTGTTGTTATCATCTATGCAAAGTCACTTTAATAACTCTACCTACATGTCCATATTACATATTGCACACCCGCAAATTGACTCTGTACCAGTAGCCCCTGTATATAGTCTCGCTATTGTTATTTTACTGCTGCTTTTTAATTAGTTGTTACTTTTATTTATTATTTGATATTTTTTAAACTGCATTGTTGATTTATGGACTTGTAAGTAAGCATTTCACTGTGAGGTCTGTTGTATTCTGCTCATGTGACTAATACGATTTGATTAACCACGTTTCCATCCAGAGTATTAATGTGACTAAAGTGGGACCATATAAAAAATAAGTCACTACAAGTAGTTTCGGTACAATTTTATAAATGCCGACAGTTTATTTGTTTGTTTGAAATGGTGGGATTTTTTTGTGTCAGTAAAATGTCATGTAAAATGTACTATGGAAATGCCTTTAGCAAATATTGATATAATAACTGCAGTGGAGGCTGGTGGGAGGTGCTATAGGAGGATGGGCATTGCAATGACTGGAATGGTATAAATGGAACAGTATCAAACACATCAAATATAAGGAAACCACATGTATGACTCCATTAATTCTGTTACAGCCTTTACAATGAGCCCATCCTCCTATAGCTCCTCCCACCAGCCTCCACTGAATAACCATCATATTGAAGTGAACTTGGAGTCGAGATGATATGGTGTGTGTGGTCCTCTCATTATTACTGGGGGAAACCATGCAGTTTATTAGGCTACAGATGAAATAAGTTCTGAACTTCACAGGGTGATGAAAGTGCATGGTGATCTTGATGCTCCATTCCAATAGATGGAGGGTATTGTTCTGGTGACATGATTGATGCTTGACTGCTGTTTGACAAATACAAATATTCTCGCTCTTATCCATTTTAATCTCATCGTGTAGACCACCCTACCCGCACTGTATCTTTGAGCTGTTTGGTAGAGCCAGAGTAAGCACATTTTCTATTTAACGTGTCAGTTTTGGTGACAACTATCAAACATCACATAGCTTTAGTATACGCTACATATCGTGATTATTTTAATCAGTCAAATGGCCTTGATAAATGGTCAGTGTTTAATATTTTTATTTGCTCTAATTGATCCTGAACTCTCTGAAGGTGTTTTAAGAGTGTAATTGAATTACACTACCTACCTCTGTACCCTCTCATGTGCCAATGTCAATAGAGGTTTTAAGGGACCTTTGTTTTGGGCCTGTAATTCCAGTGTGTTTCAACAGTACACTGTAATGATGCACCAGTAACTCTAGTGCTTGTTCTGTGGTGTTTATTTCTACATCCTGTCTGCCCTGGGAAGTGGGGTGGAGGGAAGTGGTGTGAGCTGGGGAATAGGTTTCAGGAGTAGAATCGTTGCCAGTCTTGTGCAACATGTCTTTGGAGGGCTTTGCTGCTCAGTGGCTTGGCTCACACCTGCCAGAGATGACTTACAAAGAGCACACACTACTTGTACTACGAGCTCACCGAGCCCTACGAGGGGAGGTGGGGGCCGGGGAGGCCATTTTATGAACTGCTGCTGGTGTTAAAGTTGTTTTGAGCCTCCTTTATGATGTTTGTTCCAACTATGTTGCACCGGTAGACTGAGCATTGAGTTTGTCAGACCAATATGCTGTCAAACTGGGGCACCGTCACACAAAACAGCCCTCCATACAAGATTAGCATCTGTCTTCTGTTACAAATATTGACCTCATCTCACACTCACAGTATAAAGCTAGAACCATATTTCATATCAGTAAATGTGATGTATTTTGTCTTTTTTTTCCTTCAGGCGACAGGAGCAAGTCTCGCCCCCAAAGCCGACCATTCGTCGCACCCTGTCCCTGGATACAATTGTTGGACCATATCTGCAGGGCCGGTGGCCCAAGGAGGCAGAGAGCCAAGGAGTCACCTGTGTCAATGACAAGGCCACACAGGTAAACTCACCGGACTCAGTCACAGCCCAAATGTGAATTTAACATTAACAGCCATTAACTCCTACAGATCTGAAACCGAGAGGAATATTCTCTTGTCAAGCCTGTATTGATATTGCTTAAAAGCTAAATTCAATTTGCCATTTGTAGGGCCTCCTAATCAAATCACTGTTGTCCTATTCTGTAAATAAAAACCAAGGCTTTTGAGGCTGGTCTGCAGGTGTCACTGTTCCATTCTGAGCTGTGCCACTAGAGACTCTGGGTTCTTCAACCTCAACCTCTGTACTGTCTCTTCAACCTCAACCTGCGACCTTCAGGTCCCTGGGGGCGACTGCAACAACCTACCCCCGCCTAGTCGTTCGTCCGGGTTAGGGAGGGTTTGTCTCTTCAACCTAGGGATGTCCTCCTGTCTCTTCAACGCAACCTACCCCCCTCCTACTGTCTCTTCAACTCTTGTGGCGGGTCTCTTCAACCTCAACCTACCCCCCGGGCCCAGTGCACGCTAACCAGGTTGCCAGGTGCACTGTGTTTCCTCCGACACATTGGTGCGGCTGGCTTCCCTACTGTCTTGGATGCTCAACCTACAGTGTTAACCTAGCAGTGCGGCTTGGTACTGTCTTGTGTTTTCCCCCCTCCTACTGAACCTCATGACTTTCAACCTTCCCCCCGTCCTCTGTCTCTTCAACCTCAACCTACCCCCCGCCCCCTCCTACTGAGTTGTCTTCAACCTCAACCTGAGACAAGATAGTAGCTACTAACAATTGGATAACCGGGAGAAAAACCTACCCCCGGTAAAAAAACAAAACAAAACCATTTGTCAAGCTCCCCATTCAATTTGTCACCGTTGCTGCTTATAATGGCCAGACTTCTAATCTATGAAAATGTGTGTTATGAACACTGTTGTCCTATTCTGTAATTTAAAAACCAAGTGAGGCTATCTGAGGCTGGTGCTGCAGGTGTCTAGCAGTTCCATTCTGAAGCTGAGGAGCAGTGGAAGGCAGCCAACTGGATATAGTTGTTTTGTTCTCTTCATCCTCTACTGTCTCTTCAACCTCAACCTACCCCCCCCCCTCTGGTGCACAAAACCTGGGCTAACCTAACCACACTCCACCACTGGTGCCCTCAATCTTGACCACAGTTTATACTGAACAAACCCCCTGCCCTCTATTGTACAGAACAGACCCCTCTCGACCTCATTATACAGCCCCCCCCCCCCCCCCCCCCACTGCTTTATTTAAGATGATATAACTGTCTCCTATTGTCTGCCATTATCTCCTTTCTTCAGTAATGAAACTGGCACATTTTCCCATACAACCAGCTTCTTGTGGATTTGGGCAGTTCACCACACAAACTAAAGAGATACCCAATCTAAAAATTTGTAGTAACAGGTTCAAAACCCCTTTGTAATATTTAAAAGTAAATCTACATCAAATAAAACACGAGGCTGAACTGAACATTCCATCACCACCTTTTGACTGGATCTTTTTATAGCCCTGTGTCCCGTGATCTCTCCAGTCATGTTTGGTGTCGGAAGGGAGGAGGGGTGTGTAGGGAGCAGTAACACTACACTGACAGGGTTGGGTAACTGACTGTCCCTCCATGACACATTTAGCCACAATGTCTGACCACTGCTCCACCAGATTGGGCGGAAGATGGCGTCAAGGTTTTTGTCATTTATAGGGTGGGACCGACTCTGTTACACTACTGTGTGGAACATCAGTGTGGAACTCTGAGATGTCTGAGAGCTCTAGGAGACTAGACCCAGAGAGAAGACTGCATTTTGGGAAACGTGACCTGGAGAGGAACCTGCATTTGGAGGAGAGGAGGGCCAGAGAAAATAGCTAAGTTAGGGGAGGCAGAACAGGAAAAAATAAATTGATGTTGAGGTGAAATTGGCCATCAACAAGAGGATCCTGTCCAGGCTGTGTGTGAAGCAGGAGTGTGGAGAGGAGGGAGGGCAGCTCAGCAGATAGATCGCCACACACCCACATCCTCCCGTCTGCCAGCAACGCTCACCCCAGGGCTTGTGGGCATTAGAGGAGTGGGGCCTATGTCGGTAGGAACTCTCCACTGTCCTCTCTCTTCCTCCTCCTCTTGCATGTGAAGACATGGAGCTCAGTTGTGATGAATGAAGGAGGGACAGCACAGGATGTCACCATGTTGATTACCCAAACTCTGTAGCGGTCTCCTATTCTGTGTGAATGCAGCTGTCAGTCTACATGTTTTGTGTACTAATGTTAAACTGTGTCTGTGCTGTTGTAGTCTTTTTTTTGCTGTAGCTGACGTGTGTCACTTGTGTATTTGCATTGCTGTGGTTTTTGTTTTACTCATTTGTAGGGGGTGTTGTCAGCAACAGTAGTTTACTCTTCGCCTGCCTGTCTGCCTCTGCACAGCTGTGTAGCTGGCAGGTGTGCCTGACAGCTGTAGGGCACCACTTCTGTACTCTAGTCAAATCATGTAGCTCGGGTGATGTTTCACTTCCATAGGTGTCAATTGTACAGCAAGAGCAAAATGGGTTCACTGCTCTGTAATGTTCTACTGAAAGGTCAATCTTAGAACTCGTAGATAAAGTTACCAGTTGTGTCGTTAAATGATCGACAAGAACATAATGCTGTCTGACTCCAATCCGATCTGCAAAGTTTCCACAGCAAAAAACTATTTTCAAGTCAGTTTAGTTTTTCAGAAAGTGTGTGTTGTGTGCAGAGTTGTATAAGCAACGTGGCTGGTTACTATAACAACCCTGCTCCTTCCATAGACTCCCAGCTCCTGGGCAGAGGAGACTCGGGGAAGAAGAAGTGTTGGCGGACACAAACGCTCAGCATCATGGGGCAGCGCTGAACACTTGAGGGATGTGAGTACTTTCTTTGAATGTAAATGTTTACTAAAAAAGGTCCTTAAACCAGGAGCTTGTCAATCAAACATCATTCTCACAATACACCAGTAAATCTCAGAGATGGGACTATTTTTACTCTCCTGTTGTCTGCAGAGACTCGGCCAGTCACACCCCTCTCTCCCTGTTGAATTAGTCCTCCCCTCATTCTTTCCTCTGAAAGACGAGCGTCTCTTCTAAGTCCTTTTCCCTCTATGACTTGGCCTCAGGTGGTTAAGCTCAAGCACCAGCTGCAGAAGCGCTCCCGACACGCCCCTCCCTCTGGGGGATATGAGCGTCCCCACCACCCCCTACCTGGAGGCCATGTGCCAGGCGCTACACAGGTACGTCCTATACAGCCCTCTTCCATAATACTGTGGATTTGATCTGTACTCTGAGCCCGTCCTTATTTATACTGCAACTTGTTTACTTAAATTTAAAATGTTATTTTTGATTTTGAATGTCCCCTGGATGACTGTAACGTAAGATCATGTATGCAGACAGTGGGACCCAGGAGGTGTTCAGAGTGTTCACTGACACAGAACACTGATGGTTGGCCTCCTGAGTTTCTCAGGCAGAGTAGAGAGACGTTAGCAACAGGGCCTGAAAAACAGCACTGCTTTTCTTAGGAGCTGGTGTCATCAAGCTGCCTGGTTGCACCATCGCCACGCTATGACAGGAATGCACATTGACAGGAATACACTCGTACTCATACACGTAGCTACATGGCCTTTGGTACATACCCTCACACTCAAGCCCCTTTGTGTGGAACAGATCAAATCAGACCATACACACTCCTGTGCTCCATTTTCATGTGACCTTGGTGCCCCCCCCCCCCCCCAGACGGTGCCCCTGAGCAGGTTGGCCCCTCGGCTGCGGCGCAGTGTGGAAGGTCTGAACCTGGAGCTGGAGGGGGTCTTTGTGTCAGAGACCCCTGAGGACCAGCACAAGGTGAGCATGTATAAATACAGCCTATCTGCTTGGGTACCGGCTGGCTTAGATCCATGATCTCAACCCTCTATGGAGTCACTGGATCCCTCTAGTGACAGCCAATTAGCTCTTATTTCTCTCCAATGGCCAGTGTCCCATAGCCTCACCGTACCCTCTCCCTGTTCCCCTGTTAGATCCTGGATGTCCCAGATGGCCACAGAGCCCCAGTTCCTGCCCAGAGGTGCAGCAGTGGTACCCAGAGTGAACCCTCCCCTGCCTCGTTCGACCCTGCATTGCTCTCTCCATCTGAGTCTCCCTGTTCCCTGAACCCAGCTCTACTCTCCCCATCTCAGTCTCCCTGCCAAATGGGAGAGCCAGGTGAGTAAATGGATGGTTTGTTAGACTTGAATGATTTAAATACCATAGTGGACCTTTTTTTAAATCATTTTTTTTCCTGCTCTGTGCAGACCTTGTGGACTGTGAGACCGTGTGCCCCTCTCCAGTTGTTCTGGACCCCTCCCTGTTGCAGCCCTCCTCCTCCCCTCGTCCCAACAAGACCTACTCCTTCCAGAGGGAGCCCCCTGAAGGCTGTGAGCGAGTACGCGTAGTGTGTGAAGAGGCTATGTGAGTATTGAAACACACAGAGACTTTGTGTAATTAGAAATGATTTGGGCTAATCATCTCTTTCTGTCCCTCAACCCCAGGTCTCCCTGTCAGAGAGAGCCTCTCCTCCAGGTATCCTGCCTGACCCCAACAAGGTGAATTTCACTCCCCATGGAGGCTCTGCCTTCTGCCCTGTCAGTCTGCTCAAGCCCTTGCTGCCCTCCATGGACCTCCTGTTCCGCGGCCTGTCAGTCTCGCCTGTCACAGGCTGCTCAGGTCAAGGCTCTTCCCCCTACCAGACAGTTGGGCATTCGGTTGGGGGCTACATGAGTGGAACCCTCCAGGACACAACCACCATGTGACTGTGGAGATGGGGTTGTTTTCAGACTAATGAGGATGGATTTATCCTAATAGATTAAATCAAGATGGCTGCCACCACCTTGTCAGGGACTGTTATGACAAGCCTCCAGATCTATTCAACTAAGATCAACAAAAAGAGACCTCTACAGTGGGTTCTCTGTGGGATCAGGTTCAAATCTGTCATGTTCTATCCTGATTCTCAGAGGGACTTGCTGCTCTGGGTACATTGATAGTCACTTGCCCCCTTGGTTAGGGGGGTAAATAAATTGTACAAATGTTTGTGTGACATATTTTCATTCTACACAACTTGGCCTTGCTCTGATACCCTTAGATTTGTTATAGCTAGAGCTTGGAGTCAGAGATGTACTAATTAGTGATGCCCGGGTTGACTCATAACCCGGGGTGGATGGGTTTAGTCATTAAATATTGTGTGGTGGGTGGCAGGCTGGTTGAATAAAGATAAATAATACCTTTTAAAAAATACATAAATGTGTAATTATTGTGCAATTTATAAAGGCTGCATTGAGGTACATCTTTCATTATTTTCGGCTATCTGGTATTAGTGCATAAACCTAATCTGCAGGGTTTAACTGTAGGCACGCCAAATAGCCCACCTGCCAATCGCCAAGTAATACCTTTGGGAACAGGCAGAACAAGTTATTAATCCACGGAGGCAAAATAGGACACCTTCAGGTTTTAGTTCAATAAGACAAAATTATGACGGAGAGTTGAAAGCAAAGAGAAGGGAGGGCCAGAAAAGTAATGTTTGGACCTTTGGTGAAGTGATAAACCAGTAATTGTGCAGGGCTTAACTGACAGTTACAAGACGGAACTTCAAATAGCCCACCTGGCATGTCAAGGGAATTGTGAAATCTGGGCACTGATTTGTAGGTCTATAACTTCTCAACAGCCTTAATAATAACTCTTGCAGAATTAAGAATTTCTGCAGTAAAATCATACACTAAATTTCGGCACATTTGGAACAGGAGTGGAGCCCACCTGATTTATTCTTGAGTGCCATGCTCAAACCATCTGTAGAGGTGCTGTCTTCATCATAAAAGCTGATAGTATTTCAACCACATAAAAAAAGTGCATCAAAACCTGAAATCTTATCAGAAACCCGTTGGGTCGTTTTCAAGCTTTAGGCACCCAAACAGCCGGTCAAACTGATGTCATTTGGGCAGAACATCTTTCCCTTCATATTTTTGTTTTTGTGTTTTCTCCCCGGTCCCTAAAATATCTTTGCTCCGCGAAAGGTGACCGAGAACTTTACCAATATCAATATTATGTATGATCTCAACAGTGTAAAAATGCATTAATCGGTGGGATCTCGAGCCATGCGTTTTGATTTTAAATGCATTGATCGGTGTGATCTAGAGCCATGCGTTTTGATTTTAAATGCATTGATCGGTGTGATCTCGAGCCATGCGTTTTGATTTTAAATGCATTGATCGGTGTGATCTAGAGCCATGCGTTTTGATTTTAAATGCATTGATCGGCATGTGAAGGGAATGCGTTTTGATTTTAAATGACTTGATAGGTCTATAACCTCTCACATGCCTTTTGATTTTAAATGCATTGATCAGTATGACCTAGAGCCATGCGTTTTGATTTTAAAATGCATTGATCATCTAAATGTTTTGATTTTAAATTTGAACGGGTGATCTCGAGAAATATGATTTATTTTAAATGCATCTTGATCTAGAGCCATGCGTTTTGATTTTAAATGCATCTGAGGTGGGTCTTCATCCATGCGTTTTGATTTAAAACAATCAAATTCATCAAAGCCATGCGTTTTGAAATTTTAAATGCGTTTTTGATTGCGGCCCTGTTTCTACCCTTTATATAAATGTATTGATGTTGCAAATAAAATCTTTCCATATAATTATTTTTTAATCACAAAATATATAAAAAATGCGTGACCTACACAAAAGAAAATGTACATCATCCCACCGTTGGGGCAAGGTGTTCAAAGCGTTCCTAAGGAATATTGGCCCATGTCGGCGCGAATGCTTCCCACAGGTGTCAAGTTTGCTGGATATCCTTTTGGTGGTGGACCCTATTTGATACACAAAGGAAACTTTTGGGCGTGAAAAACCCAGCAGTGTTCCAGTTCTTGACCCAAACCAGTGCGTCTTGCACCTAACGTTACTACCATACCCCATATGTATGTGGGCACTCCAAAGAGTAAATATGTTATTCATACCCTGATTATTAATCTCCCTTTACAATACCTATGTATTCTCATGAACATTTGAACTGAAAGTTGAAGAACAAGTTAATTGGGCCTCAGTCAGTTATCAATAGTACATGTCTGAATTGTACTGACACTGTCAGTATACTAGCTAGCCACATCTACTATTTCTAAGTGCTCAACTCATCATGGAGATTTTGCTTAGTAGGCCTATGACATACATACTTAATTTTGCATTAAAAAATAATTATATTCATATAGTTTAACAATAATCTTTGCTTCAAACATTTAGGATTATGTATATTGTTGCCATCACACAAACCTGTAAGAAAATACACATACAGTATGGATGCAGCATCAAATGTGGCATTGGAAGGCAGCTTCATCAACACTATGCAGGAGATCATAACTGAACAAAACATTTGGCTTCCGGTTCATGGAACTTTTGTTCACAATACCTAAGTGCTCATTAGACTTCCATATGTCTATTTAACATTCCCATAAGTTAGCAAGGGTCTGCAAAATGTTTAAAAGGTTTTTAAAAATATATAACAGTTGGACAATGAATGAAGATATTCCAAACATTTATAATTTTTTAATCAAATCAGATATTGTTCAGACATTTTGGTGGGAAATCAAGTTATTCAATTTATTAAAAATGTCTCAATTTTTTCTTATGTATTTACATAAGTAAATGTTTGGAGGTATACAAAACATGACAGACTATCCAGGTGAAAGCCATGATCCACTTCAAATGTGTAGATGAAAGGGAGGAGACAGGTTAAAGAAGGAGTTTTATGTCTTGGGACATGGATTGTGTGTGTGTCCATTAAGAGGGGGAATGGGCAAGACAAAAGATGGAACGGGGTATGTCCATTTCTGAGTCCCAATGTTTATCATGAATTTGGATCTTGTTTTTGTATTCTCTTGTCCCATTGATGGGGGTGAATGTATTGTTTTTGAATCTGTCAAGTAATTGTTCATTATGATAGACATTTCCCATATTTAGGGCCTAGTAGAATGTTTTTACAGTTGGTTTGTGAGTATACCTAGTGAGTACTCACTTTGTGACTTGACCTATCCCTTGCTCAGGTTGAGGCTGAGCAATGTTTATGGCAATATAGTGGCTGTTCCTATATCAGTTTGAAATGCATGTTGTGTCATGCATGAGCATGAACCTCTGCTCTCTTCTGATGTAAAGGCACAGTCTGAATCATTTGGACATAGTTGTCTTTTCCCCCAGCTTCGGATAAGATTTACCTTACTGTTTTGTGATGTAAAATGACATTGTTTCACCAATATGTAGGTGTTCTTCCATTACTTTCCTGTAAATTAATGTTTTAAGCATTGAAGTTGTTTAAACATGTTTTTAGTTTGACAGTAGACACTAACATTAAATGGACATTAAACCAATTGTGAATGGGTTCAGTCATGATTATTGAACAATGCTGAAATGTGGTGGTGCATTTCAATGTTGTTAAATTTGTCTTCACACGTGTCGCTGTGTCTCTGGAGTAGAAGCCCCGCCCATTCTCTAGTCCGTCTGTTTCAATGGCAGAATCTTGTGGTTTATTGCCTTATTTGGACCAATAGAATCCATCCACATCCCTGTACGAAAAAAGACACGCGACAAGTTCGAGAAAGCCCCGCAAATGTTTTCAATAGTCGTCTGTGTAGACTGCCATTTAAATGAACAATAAATCAAAGAGTATAGATCACATTTATATTACAGCTGAATATTTTGATACATCAACAAAAATAAGAACATTTTCGAGATACCTTGTATGCTGTATATAAGTTGATTCAAATGAGAAAACAAATCACATGGTTCATGCATAGTTATAAAATTGTAGCATCTGCGTTCTGCCAGCAACTGTTTTATATGAATGGTATAGTAGCTACAAACTCAAGCATATCCGTTGAGGGCTCCTAATGAACCACTGAGGTCTTTGAGACAGCTTGTTCTCTGACGTATTTCAATGAAAACAACTACACTCCGGTTTCCACCGGGAAAATTGTCTGAATGGGATGCCTTTGACATAACCTGGATCGGGACAGGACTAACGTTTGCTAGTACGAGAGACCTGCAATTAAGGACATATATTCCGGATTCAACACTATACTGCGACAGCTGGATTTACAACAATGATGGATTTTGCTAATTGCTAACAACCAACCCACCAATCTAACGTTGGCTAACTAACGTTAGCTAGCTAACAGCTAGCTAACATTTAGCTAAATCTTTGAAGAGGAACCACGGACTGATCTATAGTCACATTAGCAACTGTCTGCCTAGTTAGGGTAACGTTACAGCGTCACCATTTCCGGGCTTGTGATATCTGGGATTGTGGAGCGGGACGTTGCTTTGAGGGGTACGGGGATCGGATCTGTATCGGTTTCCATACCCGGACAGCTAGAGGACAGCATGGCTGCAGGAAAGGGAGCGGGGAAGCCCTCGCTACTGCAGAACGAGCGTATACGATTCATTGTCTGTTTCCTCGGAGTCTTCGTTTGTTATTTTTACTATGGCATATTACAAGAGACAATGTAAGTATTTTCCTGGTCTGACATCCGAGCGACATCATTGATTTCTAAACATAGGCTCTTGATGCACATTGCTTTTATTGGCTGTTTCTTTGTGCACATATGTTATTTGCTGATGCTGTATGCAACAAGTTCATGTCATTATTGAATGTAGGCGAGCCAACTCTACAGAGCTGAAACTGTTCAAAAAACTATATCCCTATGGTATTAGCTTGCTACATACTGTAGATATGTCTTGAATGGTATGTCACTCAAGGGTGAGGAATCTCATCTTGTTTCCAGTGATGATTTGTATCTGTAGTCAACCAGAGCAGACTACTAGTACCTCACACTGCCCTCTCATTCTCTTTTTATAGCCTACAGATACTCCACAGTTTAATTAACAAATCATTCCCTTGCTGAATATCAAGGCCTGTGTGTTGTTGTGTGTCACACCTGTCTTATATGTGTAATAAGAAGTGGATTAACTCTGGATTAACATGAGTGGTTGCACTGATAAAGTGTCATAATGCTGTTTGTCTGATTTACCCAGTACCCGAGGACAGTATGGTGAGGGGGAGAAGAAGGAGAAGTTTGTTTATGCCACAACGCTGGTATTCATCCAATGCATCATCAATGCTGGGTTTGCCAAGATCTGTGAGTAAACCACACATAGTCATCGTGGCCTTTCACCTTCTGCCCAACACAGTTATCTCCAACATATCTTGCCCCCTGTGGGTGTTTCAATGGTCTGTTGGTATTGAATCTCCATGTATTATCGATGTCTCTTCTCTACCTGCTCCCCATTAGTGATTCAGTTTTTTGAGGGTTCCAGACCAGACCACACCAAGAGCTGGCTCTATGGAGTGTGTTCCCTGTCTTATCTTGGAGCCATGGTATCCAGCAACTCTGCCCTACAGTATGTCAACTACCCCACACAGGTCAGTCTTATCCCTCGCTGTCATCATCATAATTTGTTGTGATATTTTATTGTTTTAATATCTAAACAACCTCTCTATTGTTGTCACAGGTGTTGGGGAAGTCTTGTAAGCCCATCCCAGGTAGGTGTAATAATTATATTATTGCTCATCCTGACCCCACTCTCAACACCTGAATATGTAATTAACAAGTCATATGCAGCCTTTGGCTTGGTGACCAGTGCAGGTTTGAGGGTTTAGTTTGCCTTATTTTATTGCATGGCCTCTTACTGCAGCAGTGTGTCATGTTTCAGTGTCAGCCAGACTCCCTTATCTGCATTTCCAGTGCCATTTTTAAAGCTGCAATATGTAACTTTTGGGCGACTGAACCAAATTCACATTGAAATATGAGTTATAGATTTGTCATTCTCATTGCAAGCCAGTCTAAGAAGCGGTGTATCTGTTCTATGTGCACTATTTCTATCCTTCCCTTTCTAAGTTTTGTTTTTGCATCTTTTACTTTCGGTTTTGTATGGTACAATGATTATTTACACTATACATGGCTTGTTTTGTCACATACACTGACATTTGACAAACTATTAGAATTTTAGCAACCAGGAAATATCTGTGTGATTTCTGCATATTGCACCTTTTTTAAACTACACATCCCATCAGCCCTTCCAAACTCAGTGTCCCTGTTTAATGAACATACATTCTATTTGCATGCACCTGCTGTGAGTCTCTGTCTCCCCATGTATACTCCTATGACTGCAAGTGTCATGCTAACAATAAGTACATGAGTCTAGTCTTGTCCCACCCAGTATGTTTCAATATGTAAACACTGTCTAGGGTTATTGTGTTCTATAGTAATACACTGACCAGTCTTATCCCTTGAGCACGTGCAGCCCATTAATCTACATAGCCATGGTTTTTACCCCTTGGCTGACTTGTCTTTCTATGTGCACATCAACCTAATAGACCAGTGATGGCTGCTGCTGATAACTGCCCCTCACATCCCTTTGCCTTTGGTTCCACAGTGATGATTCTGGGTGTATTTGTACTGAGGAAGAAATACCCACTGGCCAAGTACCTGTGTGTGCTGTTGATCGTCAGCGGGTGGCCCTGTTCCTCTATAAACCCAACAAGAGTGTCACTTCCACAGATTCTGCTTTCGGCTTCGGGGAGATCCTGTTGGTGAGTGTAACTGTCCTCATCTGCCTGTGGTATTATCTCTGTGACCTCGTCTGTGTTTCTCTCTGCCTATTTGTGTATTTGTTGTCTGTGCCTCTGTGGGTTTGTAAATGTGACCTTCTCTCTCCCTGTATCCTAGCTGCTATCTCTGACCATGGACGGTTTGACTGGTGTGGCCCAGGACCACATGAGGAATCTCTTCCAGACTAGTGCCAACCACATGATGCTCAACATCAACATGTGGTCCACCCTGGTGCTGGGACTAGGTGAGACACCTGTTGTCCCTCACTAGTGTGAAAATATACACTTTGTCGGTTCTTTCTGCTTTGTTTCTTCTGTATCTCTATCTCTGCCAACTCCCCGTCTCTACTAAATACACCATTATTTATTCAATAAAATATCTTCATCTCAGATCTTCCTTCTCAGTCTAAGTGTCCCAATCTCATGCTTTTCTACAGCCTTACTTTTATCAGAAACCCTTTGTTTGGTTTTGGCCAAAGCAGTCCCCACTTCCCCAGTTCTATTCAACCCAATCAAACTGCTGTTACTGCTCTGTACCAGTAGGGGGAGCCCTTAATCCACTGTTGATTTTGATTTTGGAACAGGCATTTTCACCATAAAGTCATGGAACCAAATCTCAGCATGGGTTTGATTCCAAAACAATTAAAATAATTCATTGGCTTCTCCCCACATTTGTAGCAGAAGAAAAGGCTAACCAATCTTATAATTTGAGATTAAAAAATAAGAATCAAACAGCCTAGTTAAATAAAAAAAAAAAAAAAATTGTTACATGCAGGAAAAAATAAAATCAATTTATGCTGAATTGTGTCACTTTCAGTAAATTATCCCATGTGTTTTTCTTTCAGGGGTGTTGTGGACAGGTGAGGTATGGGACTTCCTGAGCTTCACAGACCGTCACCCCAGCATCTTCTGGAACATCCTTTTGTTTGGAATAACTAGTGCTTTAGGCCAGGTGGGTCTCACATGGGTGTGACTGTGTGTGTGTGTGTGTGTTAAAAGGAAAACATTTCCATGGCTGCAAATCACATTCTACATTTTAATTGGTTCACATGTGTGTGATTCTTATGGATAAGTGCCAGTATGTGGTTTACAGTGGTCTTTCTCTATTTTGCTCTCATTCTCATTGCAGAGGGTCTTTTATAGTAACAGTCATTCACTCCTCTTCCTCTCTTAGACCTTCATCTTCATGACTGTGGTGTACTTCGGCCCTCTCACCTGCTCCATCGTCACTACCACACGGAAGTTCTTTACCATCCTGGGCTCTGTCCTTCTGTTCGGCAACGTCCTCAACACCATGCAGTGGGTCGGCACTATCCTGGTGTTCCTTGGTGAGTAACAACATTAACTTGTTAACTCTTAATATCTCTCTGATGTTGTGTGTCTCTCTCTCTCTCTCTATCTCTATCTATCTATCTATCTATCTATCTATCTATCTATCTATCTATCTATCTATCTATCTATCTATCTATCTATCTATCTATCTATCTATCTATCTATCTATCTATCTATCTATCTATCTATCTATCTATCTATCTATCTATCTATCTATCTACCATGTGCTCATTGTCTGTAGTAACTTTAAGCTTCACCTCATAGTTGAAATGATGAGCTGCTCTTCAGCTGCTTATGGAAATGTTCCATTAGAGCTCATAGGCCTCAACTAGTAGTGAAGTCTCTTTTTGATTGATGAGATGACTAGACACCTCTACTGTCTTAATTGTATCATGTGCTTTTTCATTTAAGGTCTCGGGTTTGATGCCAAATTTGGCAAGACACCAAAGAAGACCACACACTAAGGAACCTGGAATATGTGTCATGGCAAAACTGACAAACTGAAAGTCCAGTGGACAGAAATCCATCTCTCTCTGATTTTCTTACCACATCCTGCCTAGGCAGTACACCTACATACACTTAGTCATTGTTAGTTTCCATATTATATATAATTTTTTTTACATAATCATGAAAGAAGCCCCTATGTTTTCAAACGTCCCCATTCTCCTGAACCTACTAAGACAGACAAGCATCATCTACTTAGACCGCAAGACCACATCCACATGAAGAGTAAATGGGGCAGAATGAGATGGGTGGGCCGAGGAAAGATGACAACATGCACGTCAAATCCCTTGTGGTTGTTGAGGTGGCTCCTCCCTTTGGACTACATCTGAACCACCACAGGCCTATGAATCTCAGCTCCAAGATTTACCATGAACTCATCACCAAGGAATGCCTGGTTTTCACTGGGATTTGTAACCATAGTAAAGAAATTGGTTACAGAAAAACAGCCTAATAAACGAGTCGTTTGTCTTGTTAGTTAGTAGAAGTTTTCCAAGTAAAACTCTATTATCAGATCTCAAGTTGTTGAGACCTGCACAAGATTCTGAATGTTGACATGCTGTAGATGAGGAGTTTTAACACTTCCATGTAGTTGACTCAGGATGTTAGTCTTCATTTCCATTATTATCTTGGCAGACAACTAGCCTCTCTGTATTATGGAAATAATAAACATAAAATACTGTAAATGAACCAAATTGTTTGATACTCATGGCCAATCTGACAGATAAATCTTGTTGCTTTTTAAAAAAAAAAGTAGGATATGCCTTGAATACATAGTAAAAGGAAAACTATAATATGGGATCAGCATAGTTATATGTTTAATAAATTGCTATTATTGAACGTTTTGGCCAAACTGGATGAAAATCTGCCAACGTACAATTCTTTTCCAGAGAATTAAAACCAGATGAAATTAAACAGAAGGAGACATGATTTGGCTTGAATCTGTGTTTTGATATGACAATAAAACATGTTTTCCATTGTTCTAGGATTGGAACACCAGGCTGACAATGACCTTGTTCTTTCTCAAAATGATAAATGTATCATGTAAGCAT
>NC_088421.1:24773970-24791525 GCF_034236695.1 Oncorhynchus nerka | reverse complement strand
TTATTCAAAACCGGTGAGGATTTTCTACCATTTCTACCATCTATCATCTCAGTTTTCTCTTGCGTTACAAAAATTATGGTTAAAAGAGAAATTAAAACGCATGTTTTTTTCTTATCTTTTACCAGACCTAATGTGTTATATTCTCCTACATTAATTTAACATTTCAAATCAAATCAAATTGTATTTGTCACATACACATGGTTAGCAGATGTTAGTGCGAGTGTAGCGAAATGCTTGTGCTTCTAGTTCCGACAATGCATTAATAACCAACAAGTAATCTAGCTAACAATTTAATTCATTTCCACGAACTTCAGTGTTTCCTTTCAAAGGGTATCAAGAACATGCATATCCTTGCTTCAGGTCCTGAGCTACATGCAGCTAGATTTAGGTATGTCATTTTAGGTGAAAACTGGGGGGGGGAGGTCTGATCCTCACGATTATAAGCATACCCATAATATGATGCAGCCACCACTATGCTTGAATATATGGAATGGTACTTGGTAAAGTACTGGATTTTCCTCAAACATCACACTTTGTATTCATGAAAAAGTTAATTAGTTAGCCACTTTTTTTGCTGTATTACTTTAGTGCCTTGTTGCAAACAGGATGCATGTTTTGGAATATGGTTTTATTCTCTACAGGCTTCCGTCACTGTCAATTAATGTTAGTATTGTGGAGAAACTACAATGTCGTTGATCCATCTATAGTTTCTTCTATTACACCCATTATACTCTAACTGTTTTATAGTTACCGTTGGCCTCATGGTGAAATCTGAGCTGTTTCCTTCCTCCCAGGCAACTGATTGGGAAGGACACCTGTATCTTTGCAGTGACTGCTGTGTATTGATACCGTCCAAAGTATACAGGCTCAATGGACAACATGTCTGAGTATGCAGGCCGTGGAAGAACAAATATTTTAAGCTTCCAGGAATTGTGTACAGATCCTTGTGACATGTGGCCGTGTATTATCATGCTGAAACATGAGGTGATGGCGGCGGATGAATGGCTCAACAATGGGCCTCAGGATTGTCATTCAAATTGCCATCAATAAACTGCAATTGTGTTAATTATGCCTGCCCAAACCACAATCGCACCGCCGCCATGGAGTACTCTGTTCACAACGTTGACATCAGCAAACTGCTCACCCACATGTCTGCGGTTGTAAGGCTGGTTGGCCGTATTGCCAATTTCTCTCAAACGAGAAGAGAAAGAATTAGAGGGAGCATACTTAAATTCACACAGGACACCGGATGAGACAGGAGAAATACTCCAGTTATAACAGACTGACCTTAGCCCCCCGACACAAACTATTGCAGCATAAATACTGGAGGTTGAGACAGTAGGGGTCGGGAGACACCTTGGCCCTGTCCGGGGGTATCGTCTGATAGGATATAACCCCACCCACTTTGCCAAAGCACAGCCCCCACACCATTTGAGGGATATCTTCAACCACCAACTTACCATCCTGAGACCAGGCCGAGTATAGCCCACAAAGATCTTCCCCAGGGCACGAACCAGAGGGGAGCGCCAACCCGGACAGAGAGATCACGTCAATGACTCAACCCACTCAAGTGATGCATGGAAGAGCACCAGTAACGAGCACCAGTGACGCACCAGTGACGCAGCCAATGTAATAGGGTTTGAGGCAGAGAATCCCAGTGGAGAGATGGGAACCGGCCAGGCAGAGACGGCAAGGCCGGTTTGTCGCTCCAGTGCCTTTTCGTTCACCTTCACACCCCTGGGCCAGACTACACTCAATCATAGGACCTACTGAACAGATGAGTCTTCAATAAAGATTTAAAGGTTGAGACAGAGTCTGCGTCTCTGACAAGGATAGGCAGACCATTGCATAAAATTGGAGCTCTGTAGGAGAAAGCCATACCTCCAGCTGTTTGATCAGAAATTCTAGGGACAGTAAGGAGGCCTGCGTCTTGTGAACGTAGCGTACGTCTAGGTATGTACAGCAGGACCAAATCGTAAAGGTAGGTAGGAGCAACCCCATGTAATGCTTTGTAGGTTCAGTAAAACCTTTAAATCAGCCCTAGCCTTAACAGGAAGCCTGTGTAGAGAGGTTAGCACTGGAGTAATATGATCACATTTTTTTGGTTCTAGTCAAGATTCTAGCAGCCGTGTTTAGCACTAACTGAAGTGCTTTATCCGGGTAGCCGGAAAGTAGAGCATTGCAGTAGTCTAATCTAGAAGTGACAAAAGCATGGATTAATTTTTCTGCATAATTTTTGGACAGAACGTTTCTGATTTTTGCAATGTTACGAAGATGGAAAAAAGCTGTCCTTGACATTTTCTTGATATGTTCGTCAAAAGAGAGATCAGGGTCCAGAGTAACGCCGAGGTACTTCAGTTTTATTTGAGATGGCTGTACAACCATCAAGATTAATTGTCAGATCCAACAAAAGATCTTTGTTTCTTGGGACCGAGAACTAGCATGTGTTTTGTCCGAGTTTAAAAGTGAAACATTTGTCGCCGTCCACTTCCTTATGTCTGAAACGCAGGCTTCCAGGGTGGGTAATTTTTGGGCTTCACCATGTTTCATCGAAATGTACAGCTGTGTGTCGTCCGCAAAGCAGTGAAAGTTAACATTGTTTCCAAATGACATCACCAAGAGGTAAAATAATAGTGGACTAAAACGGAACCTTGAGAAACACCGAAATGTACAGTTGATTTGTCAGAAGACAAACCATCCACAGAGACAAACTGATATCTTTCCGACAGATAAGATCTAAACCAGGTCATTACTTGTCCGTGTAGACCAATTTGGGTTTCCAATCTCTCCAAAAAATGTGGTGATCGATGGTATCAAAAGCAGCACTAAGGTCTAGGAGCATGAGGACAGATGCAGAGCCTTGGTCTGACACCATTAAAAGGTCATTTACCACCTTCATGAGTGCAGTCTCAGTGCTATGATGGGGTCTAAAACCAGACTGAAGTGTTTCATATACATTGTTTGTCTTCAGGAAGGCAGTGAGTTGCTGCGCAACAGCTTTTTCTAACATTTTTGAGAGGAATGGGAGATTCGTTAAGGCCAATCATTTTTTTGTATTTTCTGGATCAAGGTTTGGCTTTTTCAAGAGAGGCTTTATTACTGCCACTTTTGGTGACTTTGGTACATATCTGGTGGATAGGGAGCCGTTTATTATATTCAACATAGGAGGGCCAAGCACAGGAAGCAGCTCTTTCAGTAGTTTAGTTGGAATAGGGTCCAGTATGCAGCTTGACGGTTTAAAGGCCAAGACTATTTTCATCAGAGTCAAGTGTCGAGATATCGTATTAAAAAAACTTGAGTGTCTCTCTTGATCATAGGTCCTGGCAGTGTTGTGCAGACTCAGGACAACTGAGCTTTGGAGAAATACGTAGACTTAAAGAGGAGTCTAATGATCATGATCTTTTCGTCAAAAGTGTGCTCTTCAAGGATGAATCACGGTTTCAACTGTACCGAGCAGATGCTAGACAGTGTGTTTGGCGTTGTGTGGGTGAGCGGTTTGCTGATGTCAATGTTGTGAACAGAGTGCCCCATGGTGGCACTGGGGTTATGGTATGGGCAGGCATAAGCTATGGACAATCTATGGATTTCCAGTTATGTGAAAGCCATAGATTAGGGCCTAATTAATGTATTTCTATGAACTGATATCCATATATGAACTGTAACTCAGTAAACTCTTTGAAATTGTTGCATGTTGTGTTAATTTTTTTGTTCAGTGTATATCAAAAATGTACTTATTTTTTTATGAATATTACTAACCGATTAAACTAATTTTGGCCAAGGGATCCATGGAATAAATTTAGAGTGTGTAATACAATGTAATATTTTTAATTTACAATGTATGTTCTTAACCCTGGGCAACATGGGCCTGGGAGGCTCACAGGAATATTGGTATCCTCAGTTCTCCACCAATTATACATTTTTCAACTCAATACTTGTATTCCCTCTCTCATTTTGTTTTTACATGAATGCATTGTAATTTTAGCTTTAAAACTGCTAAGTTTTCTCTCTTGCAGGATATTAGCTTTAAAACTGCAACAACAACTAAATCTCTTTGCCACATGACAATCTGTAGAATTTCAGGAAATTGTCTTAAACTGCTAAATGTTCTCTCCGATGCCAAGAGATGGGCCTTTCAAATATTCCTTCCATGGGCCTGAGACTTGCGTTGTCTGGCCATTCACTGCCCGAAGTCATAGTAAAACTCCTTGTATTTGATTTATTTCACCTTTATTTAACCAGGTAGGCAAGTTGAGAACAAGTTCTCATTTACAATTGCGACCTGGCCAAGATAAAGCAAAGCAGTTCGACACATACAACAACACAGAGTTACACATGGAGTAAAACAAACTTACAGTAGAAAAATAAGTCTATATACAACGTGAGCAAGTGAGATAAGGGAGGTAAAGGCAAATAAAGGCTATGGTGGGGAAGTAAATATAATATAGCAAGTAAAACACTGGAATGATTGATTTGCAGTGGAAGAATGTGCAAAGTAGAGAGAAATAATTGGGTGCAAAGGAGCTAAAAGCTGGTGCATAAAGCTAGTGAGGGAGATAAGTGTTTCCAGTTTGAGATTTTTGTAGTTCGTTTCAGTCAATGGCTGCAGAGAACTGGAAGGAGAGGCGGCCAAAGGAAGAAGGCGAGCTGAGATAAGGGGGGATTTTACCTAGCAGGGTCTTGTAGATGACCTGGAGCCAGTGGGATTGGCGACAAGTATGAAGCGAGGGCCAGCCAACAAGAGCGTACAAGTCGCAGTGGTGGGTAGTATATGGGGCTTTAGTGAGAAAACGGATGGCACAGTGATAGACTGCATCCAATTTATTGAGTAGGGTATTGGAGGCTATTTTGTAAATGACATCGCCGAAGTTGAGGATTGGTAGGATGGTCAGTTTTACAAGGGTATATTTTGCAGCATGAGTGAAGGATGCTTTGTTGCAAAATAGGAAGCCAATTCTAGATTTAACTTTGGATTCGAGATGTTTGATGTGAGTCTGGAAGTAGAGTTTACAGTCTAACCAGACACCTAGGAATTTGTAGTTGTCCACATATTCTAAGTCAGAGCCGTCCAGAGTAGTGATGTTGGGCAGGTGCAGGCAGCGATCGATTGAAGAGCATGCATTTAGTTTTACTTGTATTTCAAGAGCAATTGGAGGCCACAGAAGGAGAGTTGTATGGCATTGAAGCTCGCCTGGAGGGTTGTTAACACAGTGTCCAGAGAAGGGCCAGAAGTATACAGAATGGTGTCTTCTGCGTAGAGGTGAATCAGAGACTCACCAGCAGCAAGAGCGACATCATTGATGTATACAGAGAAGAGAGTCGGTCCAAGAATTGAACCCTGTGGCACCCCCATAGAGACTGCAAGAGGCCCGGACAACAGACCCTCCGATTTGACACACTGAACTCTATCAGAGAAGTAGTTGGTAAACCAGGCGAGGCAATCATTTGAGAAACCAAGGCTATCGAGTCTGCCGATGAGGATGTGGTGAATGACAGAGTCGAAAACCTTGGCCAGGTCAATGAATACGGCTGCACAGTATTGTTTCTTATCAATGGCGGGTTAAGGTATCGTTTAGGACCTTGAGCGTGGCTGAGGTGCACCCATGACCAGCTCTGAAACCAGATTGCATAGCGGAGAAGTTATGGTGGGATTCGAAATGGTTGGTAATCTGTTTGTTGACTTGGCTTTCGAAGACCTTAGAAAGACAGGGTAGGATAGATATAGGTCTGTAGCAGTTTGGGTTTAGAGTGTCACCCCCTTTGAAGAGGGGGATGACCGCAGCTGCTTTCCAATCTTTGGGAATCTCAGACGACACGAGAGAGAGGTTGAACACGCTAGTAATAGGGGTGGCAACAATTTCGGCAGATAATTTTAGAAAGAAAGGGTCCAGATTGTCTAGCCCGGCTGATTAGTAGTGGTCTAGATTTTGCAGCTCTTTCAGAACATCAGCTGACTGGATTTGGGAGAAGGGGAAATGGGGAAGCTTGGGCAAGTTGCTGTGGGGGGTGCAGTGCTGTTGACCGGAGTAGGGGTAGCCAGGTGGAACGCATGGCCAGCTGTAGAAAAATGCTTATTGAAATTCTCAATTATAGTGGATTTATCGGTGGTGACAGTGTTTCCTATCTTCAGTGCAGTGGGCAGCTGGGAGGAGGTGTTCTTATTCTCTATGAACTTTAGAGTGTCCCAGAACTTTTTTGAGTTTGTTGCAGGAAGCACATTTCTGCTTGAAAAAGCTAGCCTTGGCTTTTCTAACTGCCTGTGTATATTGGTTTCTAGCTTCCCCGAAAAGTTGCATATCACAGGGGCTGTTCGATGCTAATGCAGAACGCCATAGGATGTTTTTGTGTTGGTTAATGGCAGTCAGGTCTGGAGGGAATCAAGGGCTATATCTGTTCCTGGTTCTAAATTTCTTGAATGGGGCATGCTTATTTAAGATGGTGAAAACAAAACAGGCATCCTGACGGGATGAAATCAATATCCTTCCAGGATACCCCGGCCAGGTCGATTAGAAAGGCCTGCTCGCTGAAGTGTTTCAGGGAGCATTTGACAGTGATGAGTGGAGGTCGTTTGACCGCTGACCCATTACGGATGCAGGCAATGGGGCAGTGATCACTGAGATCTTGGTTGAAAACAGCAGATGTGTATTTAGAGGGCAAGTTGGTTAGAATGTGATCTATGAGGGTGCCCATGTTTAAGGCTTTGGGGTGGTACCTGGTAGGTTCATTGATCATTTGTGTGAGATTGAGGGCATCAAGCTTAAATTGTAGGATGGCTGTTAATGTAGGATGGTGTTAAACATGTTCCAGTTTAGGTTGCCTAGCAGCACGAGCTCTGAAGATAGATGGGGGGCAATCAGTTAACATATGGTGTCCAGAGCACAGCTGGGGGCAGAGGGTGGTCTATAGCAGGCGGCAACGGTGAAAGACTTGTTTTTCGAGAGGTGGATTTTTAAAAGTAGAAGTTCAAATTGTTTGGGTACAGACCTGGATAGTAGGACAGATCTCTGCAGGCTATCTTTGCAGTAGATTGCAACACCGCCCGTTTGGCCGTTCTATCTTGTCTGAAAATGTTGTAGTTAGGGATGAACATTTCAGAATTTTTGGTGGTCTTCCTAAGCCAGGATTCAGACACGGCTAGAACATCCGGGTTGGCAGAGTGTACTAAAGCAGTGAATAAAACAAACTTAGGGAGGAGGCTTCTAATGTTAACATGCATGAAACCAAGGCTATAACGGTTACAGAAGTCATCAAAAGAGAGTGCCTGGGGAATAGGAGTGGACCTTGGCACTGCAGGGCCTGGATTCACCTCTACATCACCAGAGGAACAGAGGAGGAGTAGGATAAGGGTACGGCTAAAAGCTATGAGAATTGGTCGTCTAGAACGTCTGGAATAGAGAGTAAAAGGAGGTGTTTTTTTTGCTATTGTTTTTTTGCTATTGTGTTCAGATTGTGGGGGATCGCTGATGAATTTGCTAATATAAGGGGTCCATGGCCCCATAAAGTTTGAGAACCCCTGATTTCTGTGCATACTTTTGCACTTTACTCGTATGCTAATTGAATTGCATTGTAGCATCTAAACCCTTTTTGTTCAAGTGGATTTAATTTAGTGCATGTCATTGAGCTTTGCAGAGCTACCCATGGCATTCCCTCCCACCCATCCTTTTATTTTGCAATTAGAAAAGACAACCCCATCCTATGAACCTAAACATCACTCTTGTCCTTTCAGCTCTTTTGTTCAGCTCCGTGAGATGGCGAGGTTGGCCAAAGATATTCTGGTGGACTCATCAGTGTGGTGCAGGGAGACATCAGAGGTAAGAGCCTTGGCTCTTCTGATTGCAAATTCTATCAGATTATGTAGTGAGTCATTCACTGCACTGGAGGACTCCAGCAAAACCCTTGGTGACAGACTCCTCACTGAAGTAACTAAACACCCCACTGCCGTGCTTTCTGAAGTTTAGCAGGATTCATAGTTAATGTTGCACTAATGTCAATACTCAGTATTCAAATACAGGGTGAAAAACTAGCTGGATAGATGACAGGAAAAAGGTGGTGGACACGGGCTGCTTCTGCTTTTACAAAGTGACATTCATATGTTTGTTTACAAAGACCTTATGCGTAAAGTACCAGTTTTGATTTTCATCGTACCAGTTACTCTTTATTAATGCAGCCACACACAACACCTCTGATCTGATACAATCTATCTGATACTCATCGAGCCAACATCAATGTGTTACGTGCAATACTACAGCAGGCATTGCCATAGACCTGTAAGGTCTTCAGACTTGAGTCGCCTCAAAAACAGTTAGAGCGTACAGTATGTCTGATACTGAAGGTAATGTGTGTACATGCCACTGGGCTCTGGTATAAAACATGGTAAATGATCCCACACCACCACCAACAACCATAATGCAATCACAATAACCCCCCACTAGATGGTAGGTGTTTTCCAGTCTCAAGAGTAACAACCCCAACCCTTTTCTCTCAGTACAGAATAGCCTATACACCATCCCCCACTTAGACCCACACACCCTTCTACTTCTAGTGTGATGAAGGCCTCTCAACATCTGTTTTCAATAACTGGACTCGGTCACCCTTGACTCCACACAAAATGCACTTACATGGACCTAACAGTTAATGAAGACATCAGCAGCAAACGACACAGCCATTTCACACGTAACTATTTTTATTAACAAACACAACCAATTGCTTTCATGGTATTTTAAGCACTACTATTATCATGTTCAACTTTTGCATGGATGTCATATTTAAACACAGGTTCCCATCACAAAGCCAACTGTTGGCAAGATTGGGCATAACATACTTGTGCTGTGAATGTTAGTTAATCTGAGCAGGAATTAAGGGTTGAGGGTGCTATTCTTCGAGCTGTTACAAATGATTTGAATTCGGCAGGATTTCTCAGCCTCTTAAATGTGGAACTTGTTCTATGCTGGGCTAAAGAGTGGTTCATGACTGGGGGGCGTGACTGGAACCAATAGCGTGCAACATCCTGCTAATATAAAGAACAAAAAAAGACTCTTGAAAAACAAGAGCAGGGGAGCCAAGCTGAGGTAACTCGCCGGGTCTGTAGGAAGAATCCTGACAGCAGAAATCGGGGAAACGAACGAGAAAGCAATCGATCACAGCCTATTGATCACCAAATTGTCTTTCTATTTAAACGTTGACGAAAGTACACAGATGGTAAGTGCTTCTCGCCCATTTCTTGCGTTTATTGTGCAGAGATGGTTAGCTAGCGACAGCATACCCTCTCCCCCCTCCCTCTCCTTTTGTGATGAGGTGATGTCCACTCGATGCTAACTCGCTAGCTACCAAGGTTGCTAGCCATCCATTCCGTTTTTTGGTGGAATGACTCCTGTTAACCCTGCTGTTCTGTTTTTAAATAGGGCAAAAACGTGCAATGTAACGCTATTTTATTGCACTGTGCCAACTTGCCATCTCTGATAATGTTTTGTTGCACGCTAATTAATCAATCCGGCATTATGTACGGCATTGTGCAGCTACCCAGCATTTCACTCAAATGAGCTTATCTCGAACGATCCATATTTATAGTTACGTTAGCTTGCGAGCTAGCGCAATATCGGGCACTAGTCTCACTGGTTGAGGCTTTATTTTATGTTTTGCCTCAAGTGAAGTTTTAAACAGTCATATTGTCTGTCATGTTTTATGTTAAAGTGCACTTGTTTAACTTTAGTTTGATCATTCTGATGTATAATCAGAAGGAAATGTGCACTGTCGTTCGCCTTTGTTGGTTTTCTCAACAGATTGTGGCTGTGCGTAGTATACATGTTTTTATTTTGACCATTTATGAAGTTTACGCCTGCCAATCATATACATCACCCAGTTTGGCTTCAGAAGCGCTCTCTGGCTGGCTGATGACCATCTTAATGTCTACGTACTGTTATTACCTAATCATGCCAGCCATTATTTGGTGCACAGAACCTGGCGTCTCTCCTTGTTACATAAAGGGCTGTGGAAGGGATTCTGGTGTGGTAGGCGCAAGGCGGTTGTTAAGAACTGGAAGGCAATGAGCCGACCGCATCATTGCAAGCCAACGCGGTGTCATGGTGATTAGCCTAGAAATGCATCAATTATATCATATATTGATTTATTTTAACACCGCTGTGAATTATCTGGCTCCCTGTGAGCTCATGCCAGTAGCAGCATGGCCCGGCACTAGCAGAATGGGTAAAGTACCTGTTTCAAATGGTATTCTCTTCCATTCCCGCATAATGTTCTCCAAGATCAGACCTTGGAGAACACATTTACAGCGCTATCTGCGGTCTTGCCAGACCAGCTCTCTATCAAATCAAAACCCCGATCTCCATAATTACTGCCTTGGCATATGATCATTTTCGTTTACCGCCACTTTGTGGGTACAGACTGGGGATCTGTAGATGTGCTGTCTGTAATTTTGGCCCAGTGTTTGCCGAGGATTGACACATGGTTGAAGACACATTTACGACATTGCTGGCGGATTTGTGGGGCAAGCTTCTGTGGCGAGACGTTTGTTCTGAGAGATTGTCTTCTGCGCGGAGAGAAGCTGGTTTCACTGTCTACGTTGAACGTGCCAAGACTGTCTACTTGTATTGACACTTAGGATGCATTGAGAATTGCACCTGCAGTTTGCTTGAAACATTTCCATTGTACAGCCATATGCACCATTGCCCAATGATTCGTCAAAGGCACATACTGCCTCTGTCTGTCAGCGTGGAGGGGAGGCTTTGGTCACAATGTAAAATGTGTTCATTACATGCAGGTCCAATTGAAGTAACCATATAGTGCACATGTTTCCTTTATACAACTATGGGAAATGTTTCCACTTGTTTTTGAGTGTACGGCTCCAAATGCACTAAATTGAGCTTTCCTTCATAGCTGGCCAAGTCCTCATGGTGTCAGATTTTCTTTTTACAGATGTCACAGAGATGGTGTAGATGACAGCACCTTACTACAGTCATTGGACAGGGAGTGCAAAAAGAGAACGGTCAGGTGCTGTATGTTTTAGGTGCAGATCAGTGGAGGGTGTGAGTGGGATATGCATCCAGCTGTTGTGTGCTAGATGGAAGAGGACTATGAATGAGTAAAGGTAGATGGCCAAAGCTTCCCAGTTGGTTATGGCCATTTTAGCTAGCGCTTTTAAATTATTCATCGTTTTTGAGTCAGGGCATCGTTGAACAATAGCCTGACATAAGATAAACTAAGACATGGCATAACGCATAATGACAAATGCCATTCCCTTGTTGATTGCGTTTTCAAAATGAACGTTTTTTTTAAACATGAATTTGATTCAGTAATTATGTAGCGCACTTGTGTAGAAGTCCCAAATATAGTTAACTGGCAATGAACATGTCAGAAATAATCCAATAATCATTGTTTGTAATGCCCTGGGGGGATGTAAGACTTCATTCACACAGCATTATGGGATTTATCCCAGCCGTTTCCGCCCCAAACTTTTCCGCTCCTGTCTTTATTATTGTGACATGGAAGCCTCTTGAAAACAAACTTCCTAAATGGCACTAACGGTTCATTGTGTTGTTTACACCTGCTCTATTGTATCGTTGCTTGTTGTGAATAACACTATTCTTTTAGATGCACACCGAACAAGACGTTTAAACGTTTCCATCGGTTAGATAACCTTCCTATTGGCTGTTCTTACAACCTAGTACCAAGCAATTGCAGTCACATTGGGAGGACCCAAGTACAAACTGCACACTGCCCAGTAAAAAATTCAACATTTTCCACAGCAACCTCGCCTCACGTGAGAATGACAGCAGCAAAGTGCCTACATGTGCAGTGTATACTGTGGGCAACCTGGTTTACTGAGGAATGCCTACTGCATCACACACCACCCACCTTTCATATCTTGGGATGCGTAGGCTTAAAAGTTCATGCTTTTGTCTCCTGCCTCTGCTGTCACACAGCCTGACACAACAGGCAAAGGGGGCAGAAGGTATCTTGCGTTTTAGTTGTACAATCTCCCATGTTTGGTGAAATTCCAATGGAATGGGAGACTTCAGATTTGCATGTGTTTTGGTCAACGCGATGGGACCTGTCTTCCTGAATTCCTGTCCCTCCACAGGCTTTGGTTGCGCAACTTTCTCTTCTCTGTGCGATACGTCGTATCAGTTCTGAGGTTTGACGCTGAGGGCTGTTTTTTGAGTGACTTCATTAAATGCATGATCAGCGGCTTCTCGCTGGGTCCCTACATACTAAAGTCAATAGAGCGCAATATTGTTAAAAACTGATCTTGAGCCAAAGGTTGTGGGTTCAAATCTCTAATGAAACATTTCTGGTTCACCATTTTGAGATGGGATGTCCGTAAAATGTTTGGTTATGCCAGTGGGAATCTTGACCCCTGTTTGTCAGTGTCAGCTGTTACCTCCCTAGACAGGTTTCACATCCGTGATTATGGCATTGGGGCTCTGTGTCACTAGTCGTATAAGGACAATCTCTCTCACCGCAGCCTCACAGGAAATGGCCTCCCCTGACATGTGCAAGTGAAGAAAGACTTTTCAACTGACAGAGGTTGGAAAGAAACTTGCTAATTTATTGGTTTTACTGCCTCGATACTGCCTCACTCATTTGTTATCGGAGGCTTGTTCATTGGACATGATGGCCTTGTTTCAGATCCACCTGTGACCAGAAATGTCCACTGACTTTCCCTTCTCACCCCAGTACCATCTATCTCTAGCTAGTTAGCTGTGAAATCGCCTTAACATACTGCACTATCAATTTAGGAGTTTACAATCTCACCATGTTCAACCTGCAGATCGATGTGCCTCAGAGTGGGGGCTGACATTCACAACGACAGATATACCGTGCAAAAGTTGTTCATGCTAGGTCAATGGGCCACTCGTCCGATTCTGGGACAAGGAGCGCTCTCCTTCAAGGAGTGACTGGGAGTCTTTTTGGCTCCAGTATAAAATAAATGAATTGGCACAAATGGCTCATTTGAGAGAAGACATCCTCCTAAATGTTTAAATCTGACATGTATGATGTTTTCGAAAACTAAAGTCGTATTCCTATTAACTTCCAGTGTAGTGAGACTTTATCACTGCTACATCATACCAGATGTATTTCTCCCTGCTTAAACGCCATCAGCTCGGATGCATATGAAAACATGAAATGACCCAGGGAATCGATAGAACATCACTCGGATCACAAATATCAAATTGTATTTGTCACATGCTCCGAATACAACAAGTGAGACCTTACAGTGAAATGCTTACTTACGAGCCCCTAACCAACAGTGCGGTTTAAATATAAAAAATTAAATACAGATAATAAAACTAACAAGTAATTAAAGAGCAGCAGTAAAATAACAATAGTGAGACTATATACAGGGGGGGACCGGTTAGTTGAGGTAATATGTACATGTAGGTAGAGCTAGTAAAGTGACTATACATAGAAGATAACAGAGTAGCAGCGGTGTAAAAGGGGGGGAGGGGCAATGCAAGTAGTCTGGGTAGACATTTGATTAGGTGTTCAGGAGTCTAATGGCTTAGGGGTAGAAGCTGTTTAGAAGCCTCTTTGACCTAGACCTGGCGCTCTGGTACCACTTAATGTGCAGTAGCAGAGAGAACAGTCTATGACTAGGGTAGCTGGACTCTTTGACCATTTTTAGGGCCTTCCTCTGACACCGCCTGCTATAGAGGTCCTGAATGGCAGGAAGCTTCGCCCCGGTGATGTACTGGGCCATACACACTACCCTCTGTAGTGCCTTGCAGTCATAGACCGAGCAGTTGCCAAACCAGGCAGTGATGCAACCACTGCCTGGTTTGCTCTCGATGGTGCAGCTGTAGAACCTTTTGAGGACCCGTGCCAAGTCTTTTCAGTTTTCTGAGGGCGGATAGGTTTTGTCATGAGGGCACCGACTGTCTTGATGTGCTTGGACTAGAGGTTGACCGATTAATCGTAATGGCCGATTTAATTAGGGCCGATTTCAAGTTTTCATAACAATCGGAAATCGGTATTTTTGGATTTTTATTTATTTAACTAGGCGAGTCAGTTAAGAACACATTCTTATTTTCAATGATGGCCTAGGGACGGTGGGTTAACATCCTTGTTCAGGGGCAGAACAACAGATGCTTACCTTGTCAGCTCCGGGATTCAATCTTGCAACTTTACAGTTAACTAGTCCAACGCGCTAACCACCTGCCTCTCATTGCACTCCACGAGGAGCCTGCCTGTTACGCGAATGCAGTAAGAAGCCAAGGTAAGTTGCTAGCTAGCATTAAACTTATCTTATAAAAAGCAATCAATCAATCATAATTACTAGTTAACTACACATGGTTGAAATTATCAACTCCCAAGATTAGGCTGGTGTAACTGATGTGAAATGGCTAGCTATTTAGTGCGCGGGGTGCGCGCTAATAGCGTTTCAAACGTCACTTGCTCTGAGACTTGGAGTAGTTGTTCCCCTTGCTCTGCATGGGTAACACTGCTTCGAGGGTGGCTGTTGTCGATGTGTTCTGGTTCGAGCCCAGGCAGGGGCGAGGAGAGGGACGGGAGCTCTACTGTTACACTGGAAATACGAAAGTGCCTATAAGAACATCCAATAGTCAAAGGTATATGAAATACAAATGGTATAGAGAGAAATAGTCCTATAATAACTATAACCTAAAACCTCTTACCTGGGAATATTGAAGTCTCATGTTAAAAGGAACCACCAACTTTCATATGTTCTGAGCAAGGAACTTAAACGTTAGCTTTTTTTACATGGCACATATTGCACTTTTACTTTATTTTCCAACACTTTGTTTTTGCATTATTTAAACCAAATTGAACATGTTTCATTATTTATTTGATGCTAAATTGATTTTTATTGCTGTATTAAGTTCAAATAAGAGTTCATTCAGTATTGTTGTAATTGTCATTATTACACAAATAAATAAAGATTGGCCGATTTAATCGACATCAGCTTTTTTTGGCCCTCCAATAATCGGTATCGGCGTTGAAAAATCATAATCGGTCGACCTCTAGCTTGGACCATGTTAGGTTGGTGATGTGGACACCAATGAACTTGAAGCTCTCTACCTGCTAAACTGCAGCCCGTCCTTTTCCTGTAGTCCACAATCCTCTCCTTTGTCTTGATCACATTGAGGGAGAGGTTGTTGTCCTGGCACTACACGGCCAGGTCTCTGACCTTCTCCCTGTAGACTCTCGTCGTTGTCAGTGATCAGGCCTACCACTGTTGTCATTGGCAAATTTAATGGTGGTGTTGGAGTCGTGCCTGGCCACGCAGTCATGCGGGAACAGGGAGTACAGGAGGGGACTGAGCACGCACCCCTGAGGGCCCCTGTGTTGAGTATCAGCTTGGCGGATGTGTTGTTACCTACCCTTACTACCTGGGGGCGGTCCGTCAGGAAGTCCAGGATCCAGAAGCATAGGGAGGTTTTTAGTCCCAGGGTCCTTATTATTATCCTTGATGAGCTTTGAGGGCACTATGGTATTGAACGCTGAGCTGTTGTCAATGAATAGCATTCTCACGTAGGTGTTCCTTTTGTCCAGGTGGGAAAGGGTAGTGTGGAGTGTAATAGAGATTACTTTCAAAGCACTTCATGGTTACAGACGTGAGTGCTACGGGTCGGTAGTCATTTCGGCAAGTTACCTTGGGGTTCTTGGGCCCAGGAATTTTGGTGGTCTGTTTAAAACATGTTGGTATTACAGACTCGTACAGGGAGAGGTTGAAAATGTCGGTGATGACACTTGCCAGTTCAGCGCATGCTCACAGTACACATCCTGGAAAACTCTGGCCATGCGGCCTTGTGAATGTTGACCTGTCTAAAGGTCTTACTCACATCAGCTGCGGAGAGCATGATCACACAGTCTTCTGGAACAACTGGTGCTCTCATGCATGTTTCAGTGCCATTTGCCTCACAGCGAGCATAAAGTAGTTTAGCTTGTATCACTGCGCAGCTCTTGACTGTGCTTCCCTTTGTAGTCTGTAATGGTTTGACAGCAGCCCTGCCACATCTGACGAGCGTCAGAGCCGGTGTACTACGATTCTGTCTTAGTCCTGTATTGACGCTTTGCCTGTTTGACGGTTCATCTGAGGGCATAGCATGATTTCATATAAGCTTCCTGGGATAGAGTCCAACTCCTTGAAAGTGGCAGCTTTAGCTCAGTGCGGCTGTTGCCTGTAATCTATGGCTTAAAGTTGGTGTATGTACTGTGGTCACTGTGGGGACGATGTCATTGATGCACTTATTGATGAAACCAATGACTGATGTAGTGTACTACTCAATGCCATTGCAGGAATACCGGAACATATTCCAGTCCGTGCTAGCAAAACAGTCCTGTAGCTTAGCATCTACTTCATCTGACCACTTAAAAAAAAAAGATATTGATCTAGTCACTGGTGCTTCCTGCTTTCTGAATTGTTTTCCCTCTGGTTGCACATTTAACATGCTGGTAGAAATTTGGTATGACGGATTTAAGTCTCCCTGCATTAAAGTCCCCGGCTATTAGGAGCACCGCCTCTGGGTGAGCGTTTTTCTTGTTCGCTTATGACAGAATACAGCTCATTCAATGCTGTCTTAGTGCCAGCCTCTGACTGTGGTGGTATGTAAACAGCTATGAAAAATACAGATAGTGTGGTCTACAGCTTATCATAAGATACTCTACCTCAGATACGCAATAGCTCGAGACTACCTTAGATATTGTGCACCAGCTGTTATTTACAAAAATACATATTCCACCGCCCCTTGTCTTACCAGACGCCGCTGTTCTATCCTGCCGGTACAGCTTATAACCAGCCAGCAGCATGTTGACGGTGTCGTCGTTCAGCCACTACTCCGTGAAGTATAAGATGTTACAGTTTTTAATGTCCCATTGGTAGTTCAATCTTCAGCGTAACTCATCGATTTTATTCTCAAAAGATTGCATGTTTGCTAGCAGAATGTAGGGAAGTGGGGGTTTATTCAATCTCCTACAATTTCTCAGAAGGCAGTCCGCTCTTTGGCCGCAAATCACAGGGATCTGGGCCTATTCCCGAGAAAGCAGTATATTGTTCGTGTCGGGCTTGTCAGACTCGTTTAAGGAAAAAAAGGATTCTGCCTGTCCATGCTGAGTAATCGTGGTCCTGATGTCCAGTTATTTTCGGTCATAAGAGACTAGTGGGAACATTATGTACTAAATATATATATATATATTTTTAAAGTAAAAAAAAATATATTAAAAAAAATGGTTGGGGGGAATGTATAACGTCTGCCATTTTTTTTCATGGAGATGTTCACCCTTTCTGAAATAACATTCAGAATGGGTGGCCCTTTTAACAGGCTGGTGTAGTCCTAGTGCATTTTTCCTGTTTATTTTCCATCCCTCTGTCTCATAAAGGGGTGCAAGTCAGCGGTCTAAAAAATAAGATGCGCTGAGAGACTAACTGAAATGAATGGCCACTGACTTCTTTCAACATCTAGGGCATGTTTCACGACTGTGTACGTTACCGTAAGAACACTGGGTGATCTCTCGCTCCGTGTGTGTGTCACAGCCTGGGGTGAAAGTTTTAAGTAAATACCCGTGCAAGCAGGCACTTGATGCTC